>NW_020230150.1:161000-267109 GCF_003227715.2 Harpegnathos saltator | reverse complement strand
TTGATGTAATAGTAACAAATGCTATCCAAAAACGGTGCAAATCTTAAACGTTTTTGAGAAATGCAGTTTGAAGTTTAGTCTTTTCTGTTAATGTCGTTATAGCAGAGAATTACCAATTTGCTTCAGTAGCGCAGTGGATCAGGCTTTGTGATATGAGCGTAGAGGTTGTTCAAGTGTGTTATTTTTACTATCACAGGGAGAACTATGTAGAATGTATAATAATACGCAGACAAATTCTTTACATAATCATACTTATTTTCTTTTAGCATGAAAAAAATGATCAATGCTAACATGATAAGTGTATATCGCAATTGTACGTGTACATACACACACACATATACACACGTATACCAATGATGTCAAAACCGAACAATTCGTGAAATTTTTTATTGATCGCAATTGTACGCAAAGACGAAAGAGAAGTACACGGGTCTCCGCGGGTATCTCGTCATATTAATTGTCTATGAGCTGATAAACAATTGATCTCCGGTATTTACAAGTTACGCTTGTCCGCAGCTTGTTCGGTTTTGACATCATTGGTATCAGTGATGCGAATTTGATGACGGGCTTGCACGAGGATTCCCCCCCCCCCATGCACGCACACAGTCAGCTCGGTCAATCCGTGTGAGCCACGCGATCGGCAATTCGTCGACGCGCCGAGGAGCGAGCGAGAGAGAGAGAGAGAGAGAATATCATTCCCTCCTTGTCGCTCTCGTTCTCGCTCAGCGAGCGAGCCTAATTCTTTCTTGCCCATAATCTGAATCGCGGGCGCGACTGTCTCTCTCTCCTTTCCTCTCTATGACAATACTGAAAGTTTGTCTACTCGGCGCACCGAAATTATTACAAATAATATTTTATTATTAATAATATTATTATTTGTAATATTATTATTTGTAATATTATTATTTGTAATTTTATTTGTAATTGTATAATAATGTTACAAATAATACAAATTTTTACAAATTTTATTTGTAAAAATTTATATCATTTGTAATATTATTTGTAATAGTATTAATAATATTCGGCGCCAAGAAAATGAAATATATTTTATTAATTATTTTGCGGAGTCGGGCAGGTTCACAGGTTTGATTATTGATTGTTTAATAATATTTTAAGAATAATTTTAAGTTATACAAGGATGTAGTATGAAATATAAAAGAATATTGTAACAGAATCAAGAAGTACGAAATGAAACCTCTTTGCTTTTATTACATATCCTGTAATTATAATAAATATTTTTCATACAGTATTAAATAATCTCCAAAAACAATTACATCCGTGAAATTTTCTATCTGCGCGAAAAAAATTCATAAAATATATTTGTTTCGTCGCTCTAAATGAGAAAACTCTCAAACAATGTCATAGTTGTTCAGTGCACTACTCAATAAAAATATAATAATACTATGTTTGTATGTGTGAAGAATATTTGTTAACTTACAGGATATTGTAATAAAAGCAAGGAGGTTTTATTTCGTACTTCTAAGGCCAAGACTTATTAACGGCTAAAGACATATTCGAATCGATCTTGCCTTAATTGGTCGGATCAGTGATCGGTCTTGCCTTAAGTTCCAAGCCTCATAACTCGGAAAGTACTCGATGAAATGTAACTTTGTTAGAGTGTTTTGGAAAGCTCTCGAGATAAGCTACAAGAATATGTAATAAAAAATGTAGTTTCTATTTAAAAAAACATTAATGACCTTGGCCTGATTTTGACAAGGTCACTCAAGGTCAAGTCCACATTTCCGTCATGTGTCGTCCTTCAAGCCATGCAACTTTCGTTCGAAAAAATTTTTTAATAAAATCATCGATAATGGACCATATCACTTTAGTTAGAAAAGTCTGGAAACGGTCAAATACCTCGAAAACGAAACATTTTTAAGAAAAATGTTTCCAACTAAAGTTGTAGGTTTTAAAAGTTCTATTGAATGATCATATCCGGTTGACCTTGAGTGGAGGAGTCAAGGCGAGGTCAATGCCACATGATTTTTTTAAATGGAACATCCCATTTTTATCACACAGTGTTAAAGATGACAACGAGACGTTTTCCAAAACACTACTTGATGACTATTTTTGTTAAGAATTGTCTGAGTTATGAGCTTTAGAATTTACGGTGCCGCCATATTAGTATTATCCAGGATGTACCGCGTGGAGGTTGCATGGTCGAACTTTACACCCCCCCCCTGTGTGTGTGTGTGTGTGTGTTGTGTCAGCAGAGATAAGACTATGCAGTAGTAGTGGCGTCAATTTTTAACTGATACTTTCCCAAACCGATGGATAACAAGATGTGGAGAAATAGAGTGGCCCTCTAGATCACCAGATCTTTCTCCATTGGACTACTTTCTTATGGGATATGTTAAAAACATGTGTACGGAACGAAACCTGCTAACCTGCTAACTTGGCAGACCTTAAGGGAACGCATACTGCACCAAGTAAATCTTATTTCACCAAAAATGGACGAAACATTTTAAATGAATTTCATCTACATAGTCATTAGTCAAGCAGCGACGGACAGACAATTTAAACACTCGATTAAATAAAAACGCGTTTACATACACAGCGCACACGCGTGTGTGTATGTAAACACACCACATATATACACACACATAGCAGAGAGGGTTTGGCAGTCATTAAATACTGCGGTAATGACGAACCGCAGAGTCCTTATTTTTGCTGACACATACATACGCACGCACGACACACGCGCACACACATACACACACA
The DNA here is from genome assembly GCF_003227715.2 of Harpegnathos saltator. NCBI lineage: Eukaryota > Metazoa > Arthropoda > Insecta > Hymenoptera > Formicidae > Harpegnathos > Harpegnathos saltator. The sequence continues at coordinate 264,388 of NW_020230150.1, read as the reverse complement.
CGCGGCGCGCGCGCACACGCACACACACGCACACACGCGCACACACTCGCAGACACGCACACGCACACGCACACGCACAACACCGCACACACTCGCAGAACACACGCACACAGGCACACGCACACGCACACGCACACACAACACACACACGCACACGCACACATGCCCACACACGCGCACACACGCACACCAGGCACACGCACCACGCACACACACACACACACACACCGGGGGGTATAATGTTCGACCATGCAACCTCCACGCGGTACAATTCCTGGATAATACTAATATTGGCGGCACCGTAAATTCTAAAGCTCATAACTCAGACAGTTCTTAACAAAATAGATCTGCAAGTAATGTTTTGGAAACGTCTCGCTGTTGTCTTTAACACTGTTTGATGAAAAATTTGGGTATTCTATTAAAACAAAAATATGTTGGCCTTGACCTCGCCTTGATCTCTTTACGCAAAGTCAAACGGATATCATCGTTCAATAGAACTTTTAAAACCCTACAACTTTGGTTGGAAACATTTTTCTCAGGAACGTTCTATTTTCGAGATATTTGACTGTGTCCAGACTTTTCTAATATCATGTATATATCAGGTGTAGTAAAAAGAAATCCATTATTTTTTCCAATAGATGGCTTTAGTTATCTGTATCTCGCGTTGTATAAGTCCGATCGGGTTCCACTAGATGGCGTTAGAAAGATGAGATTTCGTAGTAAAAAAACTTTTCTGACAGTTTTGTGATTAGTTGACTCAGTTTTGTTTGAGCGCGCGTCAAAGATGGACACTAGCAAAGAGAAAATACGCTATATTTTACAGTTTTTCTTCGATAAAGGCGAAAACGCAAGCCAGGCGGTTGAAAATGTGAATAGTGTTTATGGTCCTGATACTATAACAGCCAATCACGCGCAATTTTGGTTTCGTCGATTCCGTTCCGGTAATTTCGATGTCAAAGATGCACCACGCACTGGAAAGCCAATTGTCGAAAATATCGATAAAATCATGGACATTGTCGAGTCCGACCGTCATGTAAGCACTGTTTCGATTGCCCAAGAGCTAAAGATTGCACAAAAAACCGTTTGGAACCATTTGAATAAGGCTGGATACCAAAAAGAAGCTCGATGTCTGGGTGCCACACGAGTTAACGAAAAAACACATCATAGACCGAATTTCCATCTGCGAATCGCTGCTGAATCGCAACAAAATCGACCCATTTCTGAAGCGGTTGGTTACTGGTGATGAAAAGTGGATCACTTACGACAACATCAAGCGAAAACGGTCGTGGTCGAATCGTGGTGAGCAGGCGGAAACGGTGGCCAAGCCAGGATTGACGGCCTGGAAGGTTTTGCTGTGTGTTTGGTGGGATTGGCAGGGAATTATCTACTATGAGCTGCTCCCCTACGGCAAAACTCTTAACTCGGAACTGTACTGTCAACAATTGGACCGTCTGAAGGAAGCAATCGCCCAGAAGCGGCCAGCTTTGGCCAATAGGAGAGGAATTGTGTTCCGTCAAGACAACGCCAGGCCACACACATCGATAGTGACTCGCCAGAAGCTCCGGGAGCTTGGTTGGGAGGTTCTTATGCATCCACTTTATAGTCCGGACCTGGCACCAAGTGATTACCATCTGTTCCTATCCATGGCGAACAATTTTTCTGGTGAAAAATTCGCTTCAAGAGAAGCTTCTGAAAATCGACTGTCTCAATTTTTTGCCAATAGGGACGAGGGCTTCTATGAGAGAGGAATGAAATTACCTTCAAAATGGCAACAAGTTATCGAACAAAACGGCGCATATTTGACCTAAATCGGATCATTCTAACTATGGTAATTAAAGCCTTCAATTTCATGCAAAAATAATGGATTTCTTTTTACTACACCTAATATGTATAAACAAATTTACTCTGCGTGCTGTCTCAACAACTAAAGTATCAATAGCAGGACAGTATAAAATAATGAATGCCATATTTCATCATGGATCGTGCATTGCAAGCGGTCATTATGAAAGAAGGAGGGCGTACTAGGTGGCGACGGGACGCCGTGCGTTCGGGACCTGCATCTCATTTTTCGTTCCGAGGAGAGAAAAATATCGAGAGCGCGGTAGTCGCTAGACCGGGAATCGAACCCGGGTCTTTCGCTTGCCGGGCGACTGCTCTAGACCACTGATCTATCTGACGCTCCACGCTCACGACACTCTCCCCTCCCCAGATAACGTTGAGAGATGTCGTTCGGAAGCGACATCTCTAGTGCTATCCCGAGCGCACGGCAACTACAGAGAGAGGCATTGTTACTTGTACCTGGTGGTACAAGCTGACAGTCTCTCAAAGTCAAAGGTTGCTATCCTTTTAAGACCTGCTGTCCATGTATGCCGGCTTCCACCGTTGCCCCTCCTTATCCGGTGCAAATAATAGAAATAAGCCCCGGGGTCGACGCCATATTTTGGCTGCCCCCAGGCGCTTGGACACGTTTTTGCATCGCGCCGAAGGGGGATCCACCATGAAAGAAGGAGGGCGTACTAGGTGGCGACGGGACGCCGTGCGTTCGGGACCTGCATCTCATTTTTCGTTCCGAGGAGAGAAAAATATCGAGAGCGTGGTAGTCGCTAGACCGGGAATCGAACCCGGGTCTTTCGCTTGCCGGGCGACTGCTCTAGACCACTGAGCTATCTGACGCTCCACGCTCACGACACTCTCCCCTCCCCAGATAACGTTGAGAGATGTCGTTCGGAAGCGACATCTCTAGTGCTATCCCGAGCGCACGGCGACTACAGAGAGAGGCATTGTTACTTGTACCTGGTGGTACAAGCTGACAGTCTCTCAAAGTCAAAGGTTGCGGTCATTATACAAGTATATGTAGAGAAGGTAAATCTGATTGGATTGAAGTTGATGATACGCAAATAAAAAACACTGGCCCAGAGGCGCTACAAATGTTTGTATTCTTTTCATGGCAAAAATTTAATACAATTATTAATAGTATCCAATATTTAAAAATATATCTTTTTAAAAGTTATTGTTATTCAAGAAAAACCTAACGACAAAAAATATATATAACATAAGTTTTTACATGTAAAATATATTATGAAACTTACCTTTTTAAACAAAAAGGTAAAAAGAGGCGCCAAGTACAAGCGCAACATGTATTGTGTTATTTTTGCAATTTCAAATTCAATTTTTTTAAGGTATATATGTGTACATACAGGTTTTCACAAGTAAAACTTAAAGATAATAAGATAAAGATAAAGATAAATAAGATTTTACAAGTAAAACTTATGTAAAACTTACCTTTTTAAATAAAAAGGTAAAAAAAGGCGCCAAGTACAAGCGCAACACGTATTGTGTTATTTTTAGAAGTATCAAACTCAAATTATTTTTTTAATGTACATATGTGTACATAAATTTTTACAAGTAAAACTTATAACTATAATAAAACTCTGCAATACTATTCTACTGTACAAAAGAAGTGATATATTAGAATAGTAGCGCTAACTGAGAAACCTAACATAGAGTTCTCAAAAAGTCTTCGAACGATAAAATATCTCGAAATCAATCAGATTTTAGAAAAAATGTTTCAGGTAAAAGTTACAAGGTTTAAAATGATCTATTTACTGATCTTATCAGTTTTACCTTGGCTAGCGTTAACAAGGTCAGGGCAAAGTCACTTGAACTTTTCAAATAGAACACCCTACTTTTTTTGGCATATTCTTATAACATATTCCAAGAGCTTTCCAAAACACTGCAACAAAGTATTTTTTCGTTAAGTACATCCCGAGTTATGAATCTTCAAAGTTACAGTACCGTCGGCATTAGCATTACCCAAAGGTGTACCGCGTGGAGGTTGCACGGATTTACGCCTCTTTTGTGTGCGTGTGTGTGAGCGTGTGCGTGTGTGCGTGTGTGTGTATGTGTGTATGCGCGCGCGCGTGTGTGTGTGCGTGTGTGTGTGTGTGCGCGCGCGTGTGTGTGCGTGTGTGTGTGTGTGTGTGCGTGTGCGTGTGTGTGCGTGTGTGCGTGTGTGGGTGTGCGTCTGCGTGTTATGTAACAGAAACAAGGACCCCACAGTTCGTCATTCCCGTAGTATTTCATGACTCCAAACTTTCTGTTGTGTAAAGTGACTTTATCTCATCACCTGATTTGTCTCCTCTAGATTTTTTTCTTTGGGGATATCTCAAAAACAAGGTTTATGCGACAAAACCACGTAATTTGGAAGACCTTAGCAATCGAATATGCGGGAAGCACCTCTCATCACTTTAGAACAAATAAACGATGTGCTCAGTCATTTCTATGAACGCTTAACTCATTGTCAAATGGTAGAAGGAAGACAATTTAAACATTTAATTAATTGAAAAATGTTGCACATCTTAAAAGATGGGATAGAGTCACTTTACACAATAGAAAGGGTTTGGAGTCATGAAATACGGGAGTGACGAACTATGGAGTCCTTGTTTCTGTTACATAACAAGCAGACATAAACACACACACGCGCGCACACACACACACACACACACGCACGCACACGCTCACACACACGCACACACACGCACACACACGCACACACACGCACACACACACACACACACACAAGAGGTGTAAATCCGATCGTGCAATCTCCACGCGGTATACCTTGGGTAATGCTAATGCCGACGGTACTGTAACTTTGAAGCTTCATAACTCGGGATGTACATAACAAAAAAATACTTTATTGTAGTGTTTTGGAAAGCTCTTGAAATACGTTATAAGAATATGCCAAAAAAGGTAGGGCATTCCATTTGAAAAGTTCAAGGTGACTTTGCCCTGACCTTGTCAACAAGGCTAGCGTCAACGCTAGCCAAGGTCAAACTGATAAGATCAGTAAATAGATAATTTTCAAACTTACAACTTTTGCCTGAAACATTTTTTCCAAAAACTGATTGTTTTCGAGACATTTTATCGTTCGAAGACTCTTTGAGAACCCTGTACATAAGATAGGTGATTTTTAGCCAGATCCAAGACGGTGTCTGACTTCTAAATAATTACCAATAAATGAGTTTAGACGAATCGAAATACAGCGTGAAGCTGACTTTCGCAATCTTATTATTTTTCAAGATGTATAATTCTATAAGAAATAAGCCTCGCACGTTGCTAATGTACGCTCTCGTTTTTATAAGCCGATGGATTTACTGTTTCGTGAACAAATAAGGTACACGTGCGAGCCTATGATAACAATTCGAAACAATAAATATATCGGCTTATAAAAACGAGAGCACGCATTAGCAACGTGTAAGGTCTATTTCTTACAAAACATTTTTTTATTATTCGTTTCGAAAAATGTAACCTAGAAAACCACGAAAACCAGTTGCTTCACGCTGCGACTCACTTCGGATATTCACTGCTAGTATTGAAAATCTATTGTTCATATTAAGTATACTATAAATTTTCAATACAATGAATATCGGAATACATCCTGAATAAGATATTACACTTACCTATTGATACAGTGCTCGCTCGCTCGCTCGCTCTCTCTCGCTCTCTCTCTCTCTCTCTCTCTCTCTCTCTCTCTCTTTCTCTCCCTCTTTCTCTCTCTCTCTCTTTCTCTGTGTATACTGCTGCGTCCAACATTCGGAAACCTAATGTCGAAACCATTGACATGTAGAATGGACTGCTGATGGCAGTGAAGGGGGTAATTTCTCGAGTAGAGTGAGAGGCAGACAATATGAGGTGTCCTGTCGTCTCTTTCCCACGCAGAAGCGTAGTACACCACAACAGAGCCCCAGTCCTAATGATGAAATATGTTCAGAATGTGTTTTATTGATATTGAGGTGGAAAGAAATGTAAATACATATGTAAATAGATAGAAAAATAAAATAAAAGTCGATGTTATATATGCAGTATTGTTGTTTATTTGTTAAACGACACGTAATAAAGCTTGCAACATATGTATGAATAATATAATAAATATACAGGGTGTTCCATTTAACCTGACAAATCGTAATATCTGGAAAACTACATGTCGGATCACAAAAAGTGGGTAATGAAATTTGTTCGTCTCGAAGGGGGACATCCAATGATATCAAACTCGACCTCCCACCCCACCCCCTGCGGGTGGGGGTTGGGGGCAACTTTGAAATCTTAAATGGAAACCCCCATTTTTTATTACAGATACGGATTCTACGCCACAAAATACGTAAGTTTCGTCCGAAACTTTTTTTGATTCGTGATAGATGGCGCAGTAACCGCAAAAAATTAGATTTTCTGCAATTCTCCAGAAATGATCATTGGATTGAAAAATAAAAAAATACCTTTTCAATATTTTTAAAAATATTTTTAAAAAACATAATAACAATTATTCGCCCCCATTCCCTCGGGGTAGGGTGGGTGGTAACGTTCAAATCTCAAATGAGAACCCACATTTTTCATTGCAGAATTAGATTTTACGTGAAGTTTTTATGGAAACAATTTTTTTCATTTGTGATAGATAGTGTTGAATTTTTCCGAGAAACTACTTTTAGCGTTACTCAGGAACAACGACGAGGACGTAGTAGCTTTTTGTTCCCTTCGGGGTGCTTGTTTTAGGTGAGCCCCCTCGCTTCTCACCATCGGAGTGCTTGTTTTAGGTGAGTCCCCTCGCCTCTCACCATCCGGGTGCTTGTTTTAGATGAGTCCCCTCGCCTCTCATCATCGAGGTGCTTGTTTTAAATGAGTTCCCTCGCCTCTCACCATCGAGGTGCTTGTTTTAGTCGTTATTCCTGGATAACGCTAAAAATAGTTTCTCGGAAAAATTCAACGCTATCATGAATGAAAAAAATTGTTTCCATAAAAACTTCACGTAAAATCTAATTCTGCAATGAAAAATATAGGTTCTCATTTGAGATTTGAACGTTACCACCCACCCTACCCCGAGGGGATGGGGGCGAATAACTGTTATTATGTTTTTTAAAAAATTTTTTTAAATATTGAATAGGTATTTTTATATCTTTCAATCCAATGATCATTTTTGGAGAATTGCAGGAAAGCTAATTTTTTGCGATTACAGCGCCATCTATCACGAATCAAAAAAAGTTTCGGACGAAACTTAAGTATTTTGTGGCGTAGAATTCGAATCTGCAATAATAAATGGGGCTTCCCATTTAATATTTCAAAGTTGCCCCCACCCCCACCCCCCGGGAGTGTGGTGGGAGTTCGAGTTTGATATCATTGGATGTCCCCCTTCGAGACGAACAAATTTCATTACCCACTTTTTGTGATCCGACATGTAGTTTTCCAGATATTACGATTTGTCAGGTTAAATGGGACACCCTGTATATTATATAAGTACATATTATATATAAATATAATTTATGCATATAAGAAGTACATATTTAGAAACAGTGAACGAATACATATAAGAAAATAACAGAAAAACAGTTTTCATGCCTTCGTTGACTTTTGAAAAGTATTAATTTCGTTACTTCTTTACTTCTTTCGCTACTTATTTACTTCTAACTCTTTCAACATTTACACTGTTAGAATTACCATAGTGGGTACATCTTGCTTTAAAGTATTTATTGAGTAAAGCTTTAATCAATTGGAAACGGTGGTCATTGAGAGGATCCTGATCGAATAAATGTGTTGTATTGTTAAATATGTTACTTGGTACTTTTCGCAAAGTGTTTAGTAATAACGTGCGTAGGATATTATTTTCCTTAAGAATCGACATATTCTCTTTGAATGTTATTAGGTGCGCAACTAAGTTCCCGCTGTTTCTCAAGAGATGGCTCCAGTAGTAAGTGCTGGTCGATTGTGACATAACCAAAACGTCATGAACCAAGCTTAGACATATGGTAAACAAACCGCTTTGACACATTAGTGATTTTGTTTTTGCGTCATATACTTTTGGTTGTGTGAAAATGTCTGATTTTGTGCCAAATAATCGTCATTTGCGGGAAGTGTTGCTTTTCCTCTTTCATTCGAAGAAAACGGCGGCTGAAGCGCATCGAGAACTCCAAAAAGTTTACGGAGATGTTGCTCTAAGTGAAACAACGTGCCGTGATTGGTTCCGTCGCTTCGAAGACGGTGATTTCGATGTTGACGACCGTTCGCGTGAAGGAAGGCCAAAAACCTTCGAAGACGCTGAATTGGAGGCATTGCTCGATGAGGATCCGTGCCAAACGCAAAAAGAACTTGCTTCAGCATTAGGAGTTACCCGCCCAGCCATTTCCAAGCGATTGCATGCGTTGGGAATGATTCAAAAACAAGGAACTTGGGTTCCTTATGATTTGAAGCCAAGAGACGTTAAGCGCCGTTTTTTCGCCTGTGAACAACTGCTCCAGCGGCAAAAAAGGAAGGGTTTTCTTCATCGCATCGTTACGGGTGATGAAAAATGGATTCATTACAGCAACTCAAAGAGAACAAAATCATGGGGACTGCCCGGTCATGCTTCTACGTCGTCGGTTCGGCCGAATATTCACGCTGTGAAGGTTTTGCTGTGTATTTGGTGGGACCAGGGCGGTGTTATTTATTATGAGCTGTTGAAACCGAACGAAACCATCATTGGGGAACGGTATCGAACTCAATTGATGCGATTGAGCCGAGTACTGCGCGAAAAGCGGCCACAATACGAGCAGAGGCACGAAAAAGTGATTCTACAGCATGACAACGCTCGGCCTCACGTTGCCAAACCCGTTAAAACCTACTTAGAAACGCTCAAATGGGAAGTCCTACCCCACCCGCCATATTCCCCAGATATTGCGCCGTCCGATTATTACTTGTTCCGTTCGATGGCACATGGTCTGGCTAATCAGCAGTTCCGCTCATATGAAGACATCTCAAAATGGCTTGATTCGTGGATAGCCTCAAAAGACGAACACTTCGTAAAATTTTAGCTTTAAGAAATGAAATTTCGTCAAATCGCTTAAGGCTTCAAAATCAAGACTAAGTACAGGCAAGAAAGCCTTATAAATGGAAATGACGTCACAAATTACGGCTTAAAGCTTAAGTTTTACTCTTTAAATCCTCATTGTAGACGCCGCTTTAATTGGCCGAACACACATACACACATACACGCGCGCGCGCGCACGCACGCACGCACGCACGCACGCACGCATGCACACACAAGAACGCGCGTGCCCGCATGAAGCCTGACCTTTCTTCTGTTGTCGCTGTGGGCCCTCGCAAAATCTCAATGTTCAAATGGTCATAACTCTGCGAAAAAAAATCGTAGAGACCTCGGCGACCTCGCTTTCTTTTCGTCTTGGAAAGCCCTTTCGAACGAGCCCTCACTCAACCCAACATGCCATTTGAGATTTTTTGGCTCCCCCCTTCCCCCGGCCCCCAAGGGTGTGGAGGTGGGTGTTTTTGTAATTAAATAATAGACTTTGTGATCCCATTGAATCCTTATAAATTTCAATTCTATATTTCAAACCGTTCAACAATTATTTAGGTGGCCCCGAACTTTTGGTAGGCACTGTGTATCCTCTAAATGTATTTCTTCTGGTGGACATCTCCATTTCACAGCAATATTATGTAAAACACGACATGCGTTCGTAATACAAGCTACAAAATAGAGATCTAATATAATATATTGATCTCGTTTTATATATTGTACTGCATTTGTTCTTTCAAATAATATATTGTATACCTGCAAACTCTAGTTTATAATGCAATGCTCTTTCTTTTCTTAAACATCGCCATTGTCCTTTTAAGATTCCTATGCATCTTTCTACTACTGATCGTGCTTGAATTATATGACTAGTATATCTAGCTTCTGATGATTCTACTGGTGGATTTATCAAATATTTTAAAAGAAACGGCATGAGCGGGTATGTAGCAATTTTACGCCTACAGCCAAATGCAATGTAATGACCAATTAGAAGCGAGATATATGTAGATATTAAAATATAGTACTTTATTGACTGTTGTTGACGGGCTTCACGATGGATCCGAACGTGAATATCGATTTCATTGAAATATCACAGGAAAATGTCAATGATGACATTTTAATTGCTCTTGTAAGAGAAAATCCGGTTCTATATGTGAAAACATTAAAAGAATACAAAAATAGGGAACTAAAACTTGATATGTGGAAAAGTATTGGAGAGACGATTGAGTGTACAGGTTAAGTATTGTTTCTGTGAAATTGGCAAAATAGTAATTAGTTAATAGCAAATATTTCAATTTCGGTGACATTAGGTGAGCAAGCAGAAGGTCGTTGGAATACTCTTCGTAATATATTCACCAAGAAGTTGCGAGAAATGAAAAAAGGTCAACCAAGTGGTTCAGGACGTAGACAGACGAAAATGTGAGTCTATTTTAAGCAAATGTCTTTTCTGACACCACACATAGCACATAGAAAGTAAGTATTTAGTTATCTTTAGAAAATATATAATCGCTTAGATAAAATATCAATATTTATATCTATAGATCACGCAGTTCAATAGAACATTCTTAGCAAGAAGAAAGTATGACATCACAAAGTGTTGTGAGATCCTCCTTACTCACTAAAGATTCTACAGTAAAGAGAATGTCAAATCCATTACTATCAAATGATAGATTGAATTCCATAAATGTGTCGATGTGCTCAGATGATAGCATTAGTAATCCTTCACTTGATGAGTCCTTATCAACTAGTACTGTTACGTCAGATCAGCAATTTCTGCTATCTCTAAAGATTATGAAGATAATATATCTGTGCATATAAATGATGAAGTACAAAAGAAAACAGCTGCAGGCGTTATTACTATGGATAATAAAATTCAGAAGAAAAAAATAGTGCCAGCACCAGATCGATTTGCAATAAAAAAGCAGAAGACAACGGAAACAATGGAAAATGTACTTTGCCAATCTTCTCATGCTTTCAATGTAATGGCAACGGCATATTTACATCGTGCTACTGCTCAGCAAGAGCAACAGCAGCAGCATCCATATATCACAGCAATAGCTGAAGCAATGAAACGAGTACCAAATGAACAGCAATTGACTTGTTTTATGTCAATCATGCAAACAATTTCAACTTATTCACATGACAAGTTATTACCAGATAACTAAGATATCTTTGACATACAAAATAGGTTTTTATTATAGGGGTCATCGAAAAGTATCGGACCCCTCTAATATCTTCAGTTAGAATGCATTTTGGAGAAAATGTCCAATAGCAAAGTTGTATGGTTTCAAGCGGGGAGTAAGATGATGACCCTGATTTTGACCTTGACCATATCTTTTAAGGTCATTTCAAAGTCAACCTTATTTTTTTAAATGGAACCCCCAACATTTTATTGCATATTCTTATAGATTATCTCGAGAGCTTTCTAAAACACTATAATAAAACATTTTTTCATTAAGTACTTTTTGAGTTATAAAGGTTTGAAGTTAACAATTTTTTGACACAAAATGTAAAATATCTTGTAAAATATTATTTAGTTTTCAGTAATCAAAACCTTAATACTTTTGTGCGCGAAATAATGAGACCAATTAATTGGTTTAAAGAAAATACATTAATCGAAAAGTATCGACTCCCCATAATATTTTCAATAAGACTGCATTTTGGAAAAATGTCCAATAGCAAAGTTGTACAGCTTCAAGCGGTTATGCTAGTAGGCTATGGCGGAAAACTGCCTGAAGGTGATCGCGAGAAGCTGCCCGAAAGCGTTGGCGGGGCCGATCTTTATTGTCTCACTCTCGCACACACCAATAGTAATACAAGCTCTTGAGCAAACAATGCGGATCACTGATTTGAATCTTTGATGCAGTGCTGTCTTCTTCTCAGCGAGCAGCAGTCACCTCGTGGACGAAAATGAATAGCCCCAAAAATTGTTTCTGTAACAAAAGAAGCCATTGTGCTGGTTGAAATAAACAAATCAATAGTTGGACCAACATTTAATAATTAGTATTTTTCTCTACTTAATTATTTAGATCAATTTCCTATCACTTACCTGATTAATTCTTCTTTGCTCTAAATAAGAATGGCGGAGCTTTCTGAAAGAGATCGAATAACACTGTTAATGATGCGAGGATGGAGAGATCAACAAAGAGGGTGTAAAACAGTAACGCGATTATTTAATTAAAATTTTCGGAATGAAAATAATAGGATCTCCAAAAGTACTGTAATCCGTACTATTCAACGTTTCGAGGACATTGATAGCGTTAAAAACCGCCCAAGATCTGGTAGACGTAAAACAGCAACAAATAATGATAAGGCATTAGATGTTTTACAGTCTTTCGTTGAAAGTCCCCATCACATTTCCATCAATCGCGTTGCACAAGAACACGAAATCGGTCATGCATCTGTCAGTAAAATTCTGAAATTGAATAAATGGCATCCATACAAACTCCATTCGGTCCAAGAGTTGTCCGAAGACGATTTTGATAGACGCATCGAATTTTGTGATCTTATGATGAAGATGATTGTCGACGATTCTCTATTACTTAATAATATTGTTTTCTCTGATGAGGCAACATTTGAACTGACTGGAAATGTAAATAGACACAATTGTAGATACTGAAGTGACGTTAATCCACACTGGAAAAGAGATAGTTATACTCAATATCCATAAAAAGTTAACGTATGGGCTGGTATTCTTAATGGTATACCAGTTGGTCCTTTCTTCATTGAAGGCAATTTGACAGCACAAGTATACACAGTCATGCTTCGCGAACAAATTGTTCCAGCTATTCGAGACATAGCTGGTGGAAATATGGATGAAATTTATTTTCAACAGGATGGAGCTCCACCTCATTATGGTGTCATTGTCCGTCAATATTTGAATGAGGTCTTTCAGGACAGATGGATAGGGCTAAGGGGTCATATTGAGTGGCCACCTCGGTTTCCGAACTTGACCTCACTTGACTTTTTCTTGTGGGGTCACTTGAAAAATAAAGTTTATGCCACCAAGCCTCAAGATTTAGATGACTTAAGAGAAAGAATAACTCGAGAGATAGAACTAATACCGCCGGAGTACCGTTGATATCTCCGCTCCTATTGGGAGTTAAAAGTCGAAATTTATGATGAAAATAGGGCTGAAACAGGACTATATTTTGGCAAAAAAAACAGGCCTGTATCTCTAGTCGTTTAGGAGACATCGAAGGTTAAAGTTTTCCAACTTGTACCATTGGTATCTCCGCTTCTACCGGGAATTGAGAGTCGAAATTTATGGTAGAAGTAGGGCTTTTAAAGGGCTATATTTTGGTGAGAAGTACAGGCCTATATCTCTATCCGTTTAGGAGATATCGAAGGTTAAAGTTTTCCAACTTGTACCGTTGATATCTCCGCTTCTATTGGGTATTTTTTTGTTTTTTTTACGAGGAGGAAATCCATCATGGGTATCCTGACCCTCGGGGAAGGGCCAGGGTTACGTCGGACTCTTAACGGCTAAAACCTCCCCGGATGGCGCTGCGAAGGGACTTGGGCCGGGACCCCGGAGCCGCACATGACTGCTAATCGGGGTCCCGAGTCCAGATAGACTTATCGTCTGTCCCTGAGGGGTAGAGTGGGGGGGGAGGCGAGCCTGAGCTCTCCTCAACCGCCGCTCCACAGGGAGGAAGGTAGAGGCGAGCAAAGGCTCTCCTCAACCACCGTTCCCCCTCCTCCACCCCTCACGCCTCGCCTATGACTGAGAAGGGGGAAACCGGCAAACCCCTGAGCTTCAACCGCCGTTCTCAGTCAGGCGCCGCCAAGTTGTCGTTGTGTGACTGACTGACCCACCGAATCAGTCAGCCACCCTACGTGGGGAGGGTTGTTTGGGACACCGGGAGTCCCCGCCCGGTGCCCCATCCTCCCGCCCGGCGGTTACGGGGGGAAATAATACCCTAGACGCCGGGCGCTCCCACCTCCAGAGGAGGAATGGGAGAGGTCTCTATGACCCCTTCCTGCATGCCCACCCTAATGGTGGGCCTTGCAGAGGGGGGGAGAGGTGTTTTAACCAATAGCGACGCCTTCAGTGTCCTCATATATAGTCCTCCATGACGGCCCAGAGGTAAGGTGGGAAGCCAAAGTGTGTACGCATAGCTTCCACCACCTTACTCCAGGGCAGGGTGTTGAAGGCGTTGGCGATGTCTAACGACACCGCCATCCTGCCCTCCTCCACAATGGCCCCCGAGAGGAGCTTAAGACGCTCGATCGCATCTATTGTCGATCTCCCATCTCGGAAGCCAAACTGGCCGTCACTGAGATCTGGACCCTCCCGGGACATATGTTCCTTGAGGCGGGCTGCGATTATCCTCTCAAAGACTTTGCCCGCCCCGTCAAGGAGACATATGGGTCGGTACGCGGAGGGGGAATCCTCCGGCTTGCCCTCTTTATGGAAGACCACGTTGGCCCTCCCCCAGACTGGAGAGAATTTCCTTTCCCTTAAGGCTCTCGTAAATAAATTTGAGAGCCTTTCACATATATACCCCGAGACCAGGATAAGGACTCGGCCGGAGATGCCATCGGGTTCGGGAGCTTTGTTGCTCTTGACCCCTTTGATGGCCTCGGCCACCTCCTCCTCGGTGACCCCCGGTACCTCCTCCTCTTCTTCGAGGGTAGGGATCCTATACGGGATCACAGGAAACCCCTCCCGAAACGGGAAAAGGGCCCCCATGACCCGCTCGAGGAATGGGGGTCCAGCGTCGCCGTCAGCGGAGGCGTCCATGGTTTGGGTTTTTTCATGACCATCCTGTATGGATGCCCCCACTGGTCCGCGTTCAACGAGAGGAGGAGGGTCTCCCATCCCCTTCCCTTAGCCGCCCCTATCGCTTCCCGGAGTGTAATTACGACTCTGCAAAACTCCATATGGGCGGCCAGAGTGGCCTCGGAGTTCTGGTCCGGATCATTCCGGAGTCTTCTGAAGGTCCGCCTGAGGTGGACCGTCCTCTGCCTTAACTCGGCTATATGGTCGGTCCATCACCAGGCGGACCTTTTTGGGCAGGACCCCACTCTGGGCATGGACTCATTGCACGCGTGTGCAACGATGTCCATAAAGTCCGATACCGCAGAGTCAAGGTCCTGCCCTTCCTCTTGCCGTGGCCAGGTGGCAGCCTCTAGGGATAGTTCTAGAGTTTCCCTATCTAGTCTGCTCAGGGCCCATCTTCCTGGTCTTCATTCTTGCTTTGTGGCCGCAGGCCATTGGGGGTGACGGACAACTCCATTTCGATCAAAAGGTGATCCGATAGGGATTACAGGTCGTCTGCCACCCTCGAGGACCGCATCCGTTTCTAGGCCGCAGAGGTACCCCAAGTGAAGTCTATTATAGATTCCCCTGCGACCCTACAAACGTAAATTTGTTTCCCTCGCTTATCAGATGCAAGTCCAGGTCCGCGGCCCATTCTTCCACTACCTTCCCCGCCTGTCATCCCGCTGAGAACCCCACAATGGCGACTTCGCGTTAAAGTCCCCGGCGATGATGACAGGCCCAGGGAGGTACCGTAATACGATCCTCCCTATATGATCAAGCCTGGACCCATAACTATGTAGGCCCAGGCTCTTTGCTGGGGGAAGGTAGACCCCGACCACAATCAGGGCCCCCCACCTGACCACGACAAAGTGTCTCCCACTTTCCAATATGTCAGCGGGAGGCGACTTCTCATTTGCCTTCCATACTATGGCGACGGAGCCCAATTGGTTCCCAACCCATCTAGGATGGTTTTTGGGGACTTTACAAGGCTCCGCCGCCACTCTTAAGCCCGCACCGCGCTCGGCCATGGTAAGCTCGAAAAGAGAAATCGCCTGCCGAGCGCGGTGTAAGTTTGATTGAAGGAGTCTAGTAGCCATTATTATGACTGAATAATAAGCTTTTCAGCCGGCTCCTCCGCACCTTTGCTCCCACTGTCCGTAACAGGGCGTACCCGTTTCTCCGCTCTTCTCTCCACCTCCATCTCCTCCCCCTCCGGTTGAGCATTGACAGGAGTGGGAGGTTCTGCAGATGGAGGAGGAGGAGAAGGGGATTCCCTTTCCCCTTCCACTTCTTTTTCTACCAAAGGTGGGACTGCAGGTTCAGATGGCGTCGGTGCGGATGCACCAAGTGCCCGCTGTTCCCCTTTTCTTCCTTTCTTGTTTGGCGGGTGACAGGCTGGACCACACATTCTGTGCCCAGAGGGCTGCCCCGCTTCCGCGCATATCTGACATTTGGCAGGAACGGTGCATTCCCCGGCCAGATGGCCCAGCTCACCACATCTATAACAATTCCCTCGCCTGTCAAGATTGCTCTTGCAATTCTGCTGGACATGGCCCCTCTCTAAGCATTTGTAGCATTGGAGGGGCCTTGCGTCCAGCTATTCTACCCTAATCCTGATCCATCCTACAGGTATCTGCCCCTTCTCAGCGACTTTTTTCGCCACCATAAGGGGACATTTTGCCCACAAGGATCTAAATCCAACCGCAGTGGTCCTAATCCTTCCCGTTTGGACCTCCGCAGTTGAACATCCTCCTTCCTTGGCGATGCAATCCGCTGCCTCTTCCTCAGTGGTGGAGACTTCGAAATCTCGGAGCCTATTCTCCCCGAGCTTCCGGGGGCGATTCACCCTCGCCTTACCTTCCAACACTTCCCTCAATTTCGCGGCAAGGAGATCAGCTTTGGTGTCCTTATCTTCTCCGGGGATTTCTAATATCAGGGCCCCCGTGGCACCCTGCCTCGTCCTAATCTTCGTGATCCCCATGTTGTCAATATTTATTTTCTTTTTGGCTTCAGCCAAGACCTCCTTATATTTGCCATCGGTGGTGATTGACACTGCCGCCGTACTTGGGACCTTGCGTCTAGGCTTCCTGGGTTTCTTGTTGTCCGTCCCAGTCGTTCCCATTTCCTTCCCGGATTCAATTCCCTTTTTTCTATCCTCCTCTTTCGTTTTCTCTTGGGCTTTTTGTTGCGTCTCGCAACCTGAGCCCAAGTTTCCTGACCTTCCGTTTCTATTCCTTTTTCCTGGGGAGGGGGTCGGGGTTCCTCAATCAAAGAAGGAGAGACTCGGAGCTGGGGCCACTGTTCCTTCCTCCCCGTTGGTCCCCGTTTCTCCTGTCCAGAAATTGCTGTCTCCTTCTTTCCCTTCCTTGTCTTCCTCTGACTGTTTCCCTCTTGAGCATCATTGTTGGATGTCATTTGGATGGTGCGCTTTATCCTTCTGAGATGCCCATGTCTCCATTGCCTTAAGAACCATGGAGGTTATTCTATCCTCCATGGTTTCTTCTTTAGTTTGCCCTGGCATGGCTATTTTTTCAAGCCTGACCTTGACGTCTAACGAGACAATTTCCCTTACCGTCGGGCCAGGTTTGTTACCTTTCCCGGACACTTCTTCTTTCTTATACTGTACAGGATGGGTTTTACCTTGTTTGATTTGTCCTTTCTGCAGTTCGTCTATGCATCCCACCGGACTCATTTCCTCCTCCTCTAGGTCCGCCGACGGGAGCATGATGCACCTGTTCCTGTACCCAATTGTCCTCTCCTTTTCCCTGACTGGCACTGCGGGCGAGGGAGCTATCGCCGTTGACGACGATGCCCTCTTTATACCGCATTGCTTGTTGTCCTGTAACGGAGGCGGAGAGGGTACTACCATTGATGGCGGTGCCTCCCTTGAACTCCGCACATTCCTTCCTTGCACCGGAGGCGAGGGGGATATCTCCTTTGAAGGAGATGCCTCCTTTATACTTCTGAGTGCCTTCTCCATTTCCTCCATCCTTTTTGTCATTTCACCCTGCATGGTGCGGAGCTGCATGTTCTCTGCTCTCAGCTCCTCCAGGATGTCTTGGTTCTCCCCACATTCACTTGAGGCCATGCACTGTGCCATCAAAGTGGCACCTGCTGCAATTGCCGCCGAGGCGTCCCGAAGCACCTTGACGTGGATGCCATTCAGGTTCTTCGAGCGAAGCGAAAAGACCAGTACCTTTGTTGCTGCCTCCAACTCCGAGGCAGTAATATCCCTGAAAAGGACCTCCTCCATGTGATCCGTAACACGTTGCAATTCTGCTCGGTATTTACGGTAACTGGAGCAATCCTGGAATTCCTTCCTCGGATCTTCCAGGCCCTTCAGTAAAGCCTCCTCCCTCTTCTTCTCCTCAAACATTTTCTTTGAGCTTGAAAGGCTTTCTTTTTTTATGTTGCCCCGTCGTTTCGGGTCTTCCTCGTGGTCTCAGCTTTCTCGTAAAGGCCTCCTCATCTACATCCCCGTCAGATTTTTTGAGAATTTCCCATCTGTCATTCTCCTCAGAGGAGCCATAATCGTCTTCAGAGGAAGACCCATTCCTCCTCTTATTACCGGGCGTACCCGACCTCAGTTTATATTTTGGAGTCTCCGCAACTTCCTTGTCGCATCTGCTGATGCTGCGAAGTCCATCTCGTCTTCCTAGGCGACTCGGACCTGGCTGGTCATCCACGGCCATTTCCACGTCCGTGTCTCCCACCTCCATCCCAGCAGGACCATCGTGGGTCCCCGCTTATCGTGTGTCCATTTGCCTTACCAGGTGATCCGTATCCGTGAGGTCGATTAAGTTAAGGGAATATTCACTCATTTTCGGTTTAAAACCCACAATCCAGTGCGGCTCCATTACCTGGGCATGCACGTATCCCCCGGAAAGGGAGGAGCCTCCGAGTTTCCCCAGAGGAGTAGCATATGGCTCTGACCGATGGAATATGCATCATCGGCACTGGCCTCCCGCCCCCTACACGCACCCTGACCGTCATTTCTGACGGCCAGACCGCTTTCGGGGGACCCATGCCTCCGACAACATGGGGACCGCACTGAACGCCGCCACGCGGGGGCCCCATGGAAGGAGGTAGCTCACCGGTGTCGCACCCCATCGGGAGCGCCTCCCCCATGTCAGCCAGCGTGCCTGCGCCGCCCAAGGGTCCGCTTTAGGGCGATGCGATCGCATTCCCTCGGGCACAGCACACAGGGGTTCCAGCCCCGCCTCGTAATACGTCCGAGCGGCCCGGAACATCCCTCCACCCCCCGAGTACCATGAGAGGTTTCAAACCCTCATGGTGTGCAGACCCGGGTGTGGGTTCCTCCCTCCGCCCGGCCGTGACCGGGACGGATGAGGGAGAGGTCCTCCGGCTGCCGGAGCACCGGCGTGCAATGCCTCCGGGAGTAGGGTCCTCTATGATGGCGCTCGAGGTCTGGACCCAGACCTCGGAATACGTCCGAGCGGCCCGAGACACCCTCCACTCCCTGGGTACCATGGGCAAGCCCCCATGGTGTGCAGACCCGGGTGTGGATTCCTCTTTCCGCCCAGCCGTGGTTGTGACGGATGAGGGAGAGAGGTCTTCCCCTTTTCGGCTGCCGGAGCACCGGCGTGCAATGCTTCCAAGGGTGGGACCTCTCAGAACGTTGTAGGGCACCCCGGCCCGAGCGGCCCGGAGTACCCCTCCGCATCACAGGCACCATAGGGGGAGGATCACCACGGGGTGGAGCCCTGGGTGCGGGTACGTCCCTCCACCTCCGATCCGTACATAACGGATAGATCGGGACAGGTGAGGAGTGGCCCTCTCTCTTCGGCTGCCGGAGCACCGGCGTGCAGTGCCTCAGAGAGAGGGCTCCCCTTCTCGAAGCGAGTGTTGAGGAGGTCACCCCTTTCGGCTGCCAGAGCACCGGCGTGCAATGCCTCTAAGGGTGATAGTCTCCTCCCACTCGCTTCATGACCAGCCTGGTCATAAACCAGGCTGATCGAACAGCCCGGTCGGGTGTTCTTGGTCCAGTCCCTCCGTACAGACCACTCCGGCATGGTAAAACCTGCCAGGGGCCCAAACCCCCGCCGGCACAGCTCTGTACATCATTGGGATCTTTAAGCCCCCCACCACGACAAGGTGGCACCCACGGGGGGGTTCTGTTGGGTATTGAGAGTCGAAATTTATGGTGAATGTAGGGTGTTTACAGGAATATATTTTGGTGAAAAAATCAGGCCTGTATCTCTAGCCGTTTAGAAGATTATTTTTGTTATAGAGGAGGAAATGCCTACGCACACCCTGCAGCCACGCAGAACTGCAGGGTAGTGTGGGACTTGCACCCACTAACACCTCCCCCGGCCTCCACGTAGCTTACGACAGAGGGGTTCGGGAAACAAATATTTTTTTTTATGACGCAGGGGAAACTCATCATGGGTACCCCCCGCCCTCTGGGAGGGGCAAGGGGTTATATGAGACTCTTACTCACTAAAACCCCTGCGGGATGTCTACCAGCCGGACCGAAATGGGGGAGTCAGGGAAACTGCGCCAGCATTCCCTCCCCGACACCCCGGCCCCAGGGCTCCAAGAGAGCCCCACGCTCAAGTAGCGCGCCCTCAAGTCCTTCTCCGCGAAAAGAAGGTCAAGGCGCAGTTACCGGAACGGTACGACACCCGTGTACAGGCGGCGTGCCCACCATCCGGGGCTCCCCTGGGTCCGCATCAGGCCGACCAAGGCCGTGCCTACTTTGCGGACCCGAGGGGCCAGGTTCCTGAAGTGGGGCCCGAATCCCCATTGGCCGTCCAGTGTCAGGCACAGATATTTCATCGTGGGCCCGACACGGACGCGGACTCCATCCACCAGGACTCGGGCCTTTCGCGGCCCCCCTCGACCCCGGCCATCAAACAACATAGCCTGAGCCTTTTGGGGGGGTCACTTTGAGCCCGATGTCATTGATGGTGCTCACTACCGAGTTTAGAGCTGCCTCCACTCGGAGTTTGGCCTCTCACCAGTTCTCCCCCTCGGCTAGCACCAGCGTGTCGTCTGCGTAGCAGACTACGTGGCAGCCGGGGGGGAGCGGAGAGCGCAACAACCGGTCGAACGTGATGTTCCATAGCAGGGGACCCAACACAGACCCCTGCGAAACACCGCGCTCCATTTCCCGCTGGCTTTGGACCCCGCCTCTCCCGGAGTAGGCGAGGTCCCTGCCCCTGAAGTAGGCCGCTAGGATGCGCCGGAGATAGACGGGCACCCCGTGGTACACGAGGGCCCGCCCAATCTCCGGCCAGGGCAAGGTGTTAAACACATTTATCATGTCCAGAGACACCGCGAGTAACACCCCGCCCCCTTCCGCCACGGCAGTATGGGTCAGGTCCCGGACGTGCTGGATCGCGTCCAGCATGGATCGTCCGGGCCTGAACCCGTACTGATTGCCGTGGAGGTCCGGCCCCTCCAGGGACAGATGCTGGACGAGGCGGTCCGCGATGATGCGTTCAAGCATCCTACCTACCTCGTCCAGCAGGCATATCGGCCTGTAGGCCGGCGGCCCACCGGGCGTCTTGCTCTCCTTCGGGAGGAGGACCAACTTGGCCCTCCTCCACTCCTGAGGACAGACTCCCTCTCTGAGCACCCCTCCATCATCTCCCGCGTGGCAGCAGATAGGCTTCCATCGCCGAGGGCGAGAGCCCAGGCGCGGCCAGGAATCCCGTCGGGGCCTGGGGCTTTACCCCTGGCCGCGAGCTTTTTCCTGGCCCTGGTGAACTCCTCTTCCGAGACCCCCAGGTCCTCGTCCCAGTCCCCCTCCTGAAGTTCAGGAATAGAGATCCGGTGGGGGCCCCATTCCGGCCTCGGAAAAAGGGTGTCGAGGAGCCCCCTGATGTCCTGGGGGTCCATGGACTCCGTCGGCGGGGTGCCCACGGGCGTATCTTACCGACAGTCCGTTTGTACGGGCGCCCCTACGGGTCCTCGTCCAAGGAGCTCATTATGCACTCCCAGGCTCCCTCCTTTGCATCGGCGATGGCGGCTTTGAGGGCCTGCCTCGCGCGGAGGTAGCCCTCTTTCGCCCTCCCGGCATCCCCGCCATCGCGCCGGGCTCGAATATGTTCCCTCCTGGCCTGGATGCAGGAGTCGCGGATATCCGCGATCTCCGGCGTCTACCAGTACGCAGCCCGGCGCCGGCGGGGGTGGAACCGCGGCATCGCAAGTCGACGCCACGATGCCCACCACCTCCCTGGCCCCCTCAAGAGGGGGCGGAGGGTCCCACTCACCTGGCTCCCGATCGAGATGCCAGGTGGCCACGAGGACGGCCGCCTTAAACCTATCCGCGTCAAGCCGACCTAGGGCCCATCTCTTGGGGAGGGGAAAGTCCCCCTCCCCAGGGCGGCGGTCCAGCCCCACGCGAGGGGTGGGGAGTCGGAGAGACCACGTCACATATCGATGGTCCGACAGTGACTCGCTCTCCGTCTCCACCACCCACTCCCGGAATAACCGAGCAGCCGAGGGGGAGGCCCACGTCACGTCTATGACCGACTCGCCTCTCCCCCCGGCCGCACGCAGGTGCTGGTGGACCCCGTGTTCATCAACACGAGGCTCAAACCCGCCGCCCAGTCGACCACGGCTTTGCCCCGGGGGTCTCTCTGCCGGGGATCGCAACCCCACTCGTCCGAGTGGGCTTTGAAATCCCCGGCAACGATTAGGGGTCGGGGTAACACCTCCGTACCACGTCCCCGACCCTGTCCAGGACCCTCACTATAGGGGCAAGCTTGCCGCGGCCCTCTCTGTTCCTGTGGTGGGGGAAATAAACCCCCACCACAGTGATGGGCCCATAGTTGGCTGCCACGTACGAGCTCCCTTTCTTCCTTATCTTACAGGGGGAGAGCCCGCTGCGGGGTTGACCACCACGGCCACCAAGCCGCAGTTGCCACCCAGCCAGTTGGGATTACTGGCCGGGATATAGTGCTGCTCGGTGACTATCCCCAGCCCGGCGCCCAGTTACTTTAACCTGTGCACCCACAGGTCTTGGGCCCGGACGCTGCGGCCGAGGTTGGCCTGGGAGACCCGGAGCGTGAAAGCGCGGCCTTCACGCTTCCTCCGGGCGCTCCTCTTTCACTCCCACCGGGGAGACCCCGGGCGACGGCGACGTCACCCCAGTCTCCCCCGCAGGAGCCTCTGCCATTGTGGTGATCGTCTGGTTGGATGTCTCCCGTTGAGGTGCCTCCATGGTAGCATTCCGCTCTGTCACCTCCTCGGGTGCTTCTTCGGAGCCAACTGTCTGAGGGGTCCCTACCTTAGCCTCCCCCTCCTCTCGGAAGTACGAGGGGGTGACGCCAACAGGAGAAGCCGGGGATGGCGCGTCCTCCGACTCCCCTTCTACGGTTGATGGGGGTGGGGTTTTAAGGACCTCCACCCTCCTTACCTTGTCCTTCCTATCCGGGGATGGCGCTGCCTCCTTCTCCTCCTTCTCCTTCGGTCGCTCCTCCGGTGTTGCCGCAGGGGGGGTGGCCTCCAATGCTCCCCACTTCCTTTTCTCCCTCTGCGGCAAGGCTTCCTCCTCCATGGGGGTGGCGGGGTCCATGGTGCGATCCGTTGTCGCCTCCGCCTCCATCCTGACCTCGTCCCTCGTGGGAGAGGAGGCCGGTGTGACCTCCTCCCTTACATTGGCCCCGGTTATCCGCGGAGAGGCCTTCAGGTCCCTCCTATCGTCCTTCTCCGGGGTAGGGGGGACACCCGCCGTCTTCCCTTCAGGGCCAGGTCCGGGCTGCCTCCTTTTCAGGTTGGCCTCCCTCCTCCTCTTCTGCCTGTCCGCTAAGGGTTTGCACGCTGGTCCTCCTATCTTATGGCCAGCTGGCCTGCCCGCTTCGGCGCACACAGGGCAGTGTGCCAAAACCGCCTTACACTCTTTGGCGCGGTGGTCGGGAGTACTGCAGCGTTAACAGTTATCACTGCGGTCGACGACGCTCTTGCACCGCTCGCACACATGGCCCTGTTCCATACAATGGAAACAGCGCCTTGCGAGCGGGCAGTGCCGCCACCCCGGCTCGGGTCCAGCCCACTTGGACCCGCCCCGCGGCAGTGACCTTCGAGGCTGCCGCCAACGGACACCGCACCACTGCCGTGGTCGTTCCCCGCTGGGTGAGTTGCAACTCACCCCCGGAGACCTTCGTGGGTGAGCAGCCCCCAGCGAGAGCCCAGCGGCCATCACGTCTACGGCCCCGACCGTCGCGTCCAGGCCTGTGAGCCGCAAAGCCGCGGTCTTCACAGGTCTCTGGACGCGATAGCCGGGGCCCTTCTGCGCTGCCAGCTTGTCCAGCTCTTCGGCAAGCCGGTCGGCAGTGAGCCCTGCATTGAGGCCAGGCACCTCTGTCAATAAGGCCCCTGTACGGGCCGTACGAATTTTAAGGACCCCTGGAATGCCCATATCTACCCGTTTAATACGGCGCCTGGCCTCCGTCATAAATTCTTTGTAAGAGTCCTTCGGGCAGGTGACTGTGATGGCCGCTGATCTTGGCGGCTTCGGCACCGTTACCACTTTCTTAGGTTCCCTGGCAGGCTGTGGAGGAGGGGGCTTGGGAGCGTTCCTCTACTTCTCCTCCCTCCTCATCCTCTTCTTCTCCTTAGGACCTCTCCAACCCTCGTCCTTGGTCCTCGCCGCGGGTATAGGTTGGGGTCGGTTGGCGGGTGGGTTCTTGGATCCCGCCTGCTGTTGACCACCGTTGGCCCCTTTCCCTTTCCCCGCCTGTTTGACCGTTTGTACGTAGGACATCTGCTTTTCCCGCAGGGGAGGATTGACTGGCCCCGGTTTTGCCGTTTCCGGTCTCCTCCTCGCCTCCTCCTTCCTCGCAGTAGCCCCCGTCTCCGGTCTCTCCTCTCTCTTCACCTTCCTCCTTCTCCTCCTATTCTGGGTGGCAGTCACCCCAACCCTAGGCTTCCGACCTCCCGCTCCCTCCCCTCCCCTCTCTTCCAAGTTGGCTTTCGCCTCTCTGGTTGGGGTGGGAGCGGGATTTGGAGCGGTGGCTCGAGCCATTGTTCCAGGAGACGCCTTCCCAGAATCACTCTCCATCGCAGCCGTCCTCTCCGCTACCTGGGAGTAGTTACTCTCCTGGCCTCTGTACCCAGGTTTTGGACCGCCATCGCCTCGTCCAGTTCTCTTATTACCCCCTTAATCGGGGGTCTCCGGGCTGCCAATGGGGCGGTGGCATGCTCCTTCCCCTTGTCAAAGTCATTATATTGTGTCATATCCAGGTTGCCAGGTTGTCATTATATTGTAGTATATCCCCCTGGACATACTCCTTCTCTTCCGCGGAGGAGTCGGAAGATTCACGGACCGGTGGTCTGACCACCTTCCTTCTCTTCCTCTCCTTAGTCTTCCGCCTGCGTTCCTCCTTTCCCTCAACTTCGGACGCTGAGGAACTGCTGCTACCAGCAGTTGCCTCAGCATATGTCCTGCGCCTCGGGTTGGGCTGAAGTGGGTCCCGCGCAGCGCCGGTGGTCATTTTCACCGCGCTCTGTTCCTCCTCCAGCCTCCGGTTTTCTACCCTTAGTCTTCTATTCTCCTCCCTTATTGCCTCCAATTCTGCTTCGATGCCTGACCTGTCATCGCCCCCTCCATCTTTGGCTGCAATCCTAACAATAAGAGTTTGGAGAATCGCCTCGGAGGCGGCCACAGCGCGATTCATTAGCGACACACAGGTACCCTTCAGGGTCTTCGACCTTCGTGCCACTAGACGGATCGCACCAAGTGCACGGCCCGCCTCCGAGGCTAGTTCTGCTGCCGCGGCTTCACGCAATAACGCCGCAGTACTGGCGTCCTTACAGACCTCCTCAAGTGGGCGCTTGTCCGATAAAGACCGCAGCACCCCCCTATTGAGGAGGTCCATAATATCCTTCTCTAGGGACTTCTCCGTCTCAACCTTTTTCCTCACCGCTTCTGCCTTTCTCTTTTGCCGCAGGCCAACTCCCAACCCCGTGGTGTCTGGCCTTCCGCGCGGGTCCCTTTTTGGGACCAGGATTGGTTCGGGAGACGACTGCTTCCTCGGGGTGGATGTCCTTACCGAGACGACTGAGCTCCCACTCGACACCATCTCTCTCGTCCTGTTCCCGCTATCCCGGGTCCCGACCTTGCCCGACTTGGCCTTGTCCGAGACAGGGCCCGCAGTGACTGTGGTAATGGCCTTGGACCCCCTAGTCCTTCTGGCCTCGTCGCTGGTGCTGGCGACGGCTATATTGGGGACTGAGGAGGTAAACCTCCCCCTTATGTCCCTGACCTTGGACTTTTGCGAGAGAACGACATCGGCAACGATCGTTGGTTTCCCTTTGTTACCGACCGCGCTCGCGACTGCGACTGCGTCCTCTCCCCCGGTGACCTTTGACCTCCCCTCTTACTTGAGAGGGGGCCCGGCCTGTTTTTAACTGGCGTCTTGCCAAAGCTTCTGGTGCCTTCGCCCCGAGCCAAAGTCGCTCCCTCGATGGACAGCTTTTCTTCAGCACAGCGGTCTGTCTCACCTTCCCCCCGGCAGGGGAGGTGCTTCCCGCCTTGTGGCAGTTTCCTTCCCCCGGTGCGTGGCCGCCCCTCTTCCTCCCAAGGGTTCACGGAGCGAACCCTCGGGAGGAGCCAGTGGGGGCCGCTCTTCCGGCTGATCTTCGCCGAGGTTTTCTTTCCTTCGGTGCGCGGCAACCCTTTCTTCTTAGCGCGAGGGCCCGCTAATCTCACTCCCCGGTGGGAGCGGTCTCTCCGGCGCCCGCGCTCGGAGTAGGACCTGGAATAATCCGGATCCTCGTCGGTAGGTGGACCGTAGCTCTCGCTACTGCCACCTGTACACCGACTCCTGCTCCTGGTGGAGCTGATGCTCGACTTTGGCCTGTCGTCGATTGACGACGTGTCGGGGGTCGGGACCATGTCCCAGGCACGACGCTTCACGGTAATCTTTTCGTCACAGGTACCCGTGGTCAATGCCTGACGGCCCGTCGCAAGATGACGACGCGGAGGGAACCGGGACAATATCCCCACCAACGCGCTGGTTTTCGGCTCCGAGATCCGAAACGTTCTTCTCCGTGGTCGTCGTATTTGTATCCATCAAATGTAGGATTGTTACGAGCCCTACTCACTCTGGTTTGAATTCGGGGTTTTCCTTCCCCTAAAAAAGTGTGTGGGGGTCCCAATGGGACTCCCTCAAACCCCCCCTCGGTGAAGAACCGAGGGGGACCCTACAGCACCTGCCCCCCGGGGGGCAGGTCTTCCCTCCCCGTGGCTCCTCCACCGCTGCGTCATGATATCAGCGGTGGGGGTCTCACCCCGGATCGGGGCTATTCCCTCCTAGCGCGAGTGGGGGTGTTCCCTCGAAAGGGGCGGCCCCTCCCACCCGCTTCTACCTGGCCCATGGGTCCCGGCGCCGGGGCCTTTAACACCCCGAGACCACTACCGCACCGGCAGATCCCATGGACCTGGAGTGAGGGAGTGTGTGGGGAGAGCTACTCCTGCTCACATCCCCCCACTCCTCCCATCCCGCCTCCGCTAGGAGAGATGTCGAGGCCTCAACCTCCATAGCTACCTCCGCCTCGAAGACCCCCTCTGACCTAACCGTCGGAGGTGGGTCCGGCTCTCGCGGAACGGCAGTCGTTCGCACTCCCTCCGGTCCTGCCACTTTCTTGGGAGGGGGAGGAGGCTGGATTACCCCAGCATCCTCCTTCCCTATCTCTGCCTCTTTCGGCCCGATTTTTTGGGCCGCCGCTGGGACTGATGCCCCAGGTATTACTTTTGCGGCGGCACCGTGGGCCGGCTGAGGCTGCGCGAGCTCCACGCCCTCAGCGGCAGCCTCAGCCCCCCCACGTGTCGCCTTTTTCCTCCTTCGCCGGTTACGGCGAGGAGGAACCCCCTCTCTCGGTGCAGTCCGGGAGACAGCCTTACATGACCGCCAACCCATACGGTGGGCGGCATACCTCCCCTCATATTGGCAGAGGGTGCACCTCACATCCGAGGTGCACCTCCTGGCCACATGGTCGGCCTCTCCACAACGGAAGCAGCGGCCCCCCAGTCCTACTTCGAACTGATAGGCCGCCGCCATGTGCCCGTACTTGAGGCATTTGTAGCAATGGAGGGGCCGCTCCTACAATACCCCTACCCTCGCCATCGACCACCCGATAGGCAGTCCCCCGGCCGCTATAATCTTCTGGGCCAGTGCTAGCGGGCACCGGACCCAGATCCCGCCCAGCCCTCCGGATGACCTCCTGACTTGACCTGTCTAGAGGTCATCCGGGAGACATCCCGTGTGTTTTTGTATCGCGGCCCTCACCATAATAGGGGTGACCGAGTCATGCAGGTCAACGAGGCGGAGTTCCGTAGGCCTGGCGACCACGGCCAATCCGCATAACGCGTCTTGGAGGTCCCGCGCCAGGCGATCGGCTTTTGCCTTGCCGTCCTGGCCAGGGATCTCCAAGATAACCCCCCCATTCCTGGCGCGTTTTAATTTAAATTGGCCAGGCTGCAGGCCAACCTCCTGTAGGTCGACCTGCTGCCTGGCCTGCACCATTACCTCCTTTATGGAACCCCACGGCAATGCGGTCACAGTCACGACCGGATTGCGCGGGGGGTTCCGTATCTGCGGCCTCTTGGGTGAGGGAGGTCTCTTCTTCGGGACCCCTCCCTCCCTAGCCCTCCCACCCTTGGGAGGCGACGCGACCTTCTTTGTCGTGCCGTCTCCCTTTTTGAGGCCGGGTGGTTTGGGCTTCTACCCAGCCCCCTTCCCTTTTCCCTTACAAGGGACACCGTGGTCCACCCGTCTCGACCCTCCCCCGCGGCCGCCGGCTGCCGCAGAGGGGGGCGAGGGGGGGCGGTCCCGCTACCCGAAGCTGCGGACGCCAGAGAAGGAACTAGCTTCTCCGTCCGCCCTATGCGGGCGGTTTGCGCCTTGAGGCCCCGGACTTGTATCTCCAGAGCCCCAAGGCGTCCATCCGGACCGCTCCCTCGCCAACCTCTCATAGTCCCATAGTGCCTCTTCGATCTCCCCCAGGCACCTATGGGTCCAATTATTTAATGAGGCGAGCGTCTCCCCCTCATAGCCTCTCGTCGTTTTCCTCCCCGGTTCAATCCTAAGGTCGCGGAAGTATCGAACCCCATCGATAGTCTCCGCGGCCAGGGTTTCACCCAGCCATAAAGGCTTCCGCACGGGCGGAAGCCCCCACTGGGCTCTCTTACTCCCCGCTTCGGCACCCCCCTCCCGCGCGTTTCAGAGAGGAGCCCCTCCGGTCGAGGACTCTTCGTCCTCGACCGGCGGGAACTCCTCCCCCGGGAAGTGCCGCTCCCGCAACTGCGAGACGGACAGCTGTTCGGCCCCCCCTCGCGTGTATAGGAAGGTCCACCTCCTTCCTTCCGCGAAGCGAGAGGAGGGAAATGGACCTCACTATCCCCCTTAATTGGGAGGCGGACGTCTCCGCCTTCCGTTTCCTCTTTTTTGGCATTGGAGGCAAGGCTGGTGCCGCAAACGAGTCCAAACGGCTCGCACTCGGCCGCAGCCTGTCCTCTAATGCCTTCGGGCGGTAGCATTTACCAGCGGTGCGCCCGCCTGGCGCGCGCCGCCGAGCCTATTGCAGGATGACGACGGGGGGTGCTGGGACGATACTCCCCAACCCGCCATTCCCCGGCTCCGAGTACCGAGGGTTGTTGCTCCTTTTCTGACATACTCCATAAATGTGGGTGTTTTACGTGCCCCCACAGGCACGGGTTTGATTTCGGAGTTTTCCTTCCCCTAGACCGGCTGCCTTCACTAGGCTAACGAGCCCGCTCTGCCCGCGCTGTAGGAACCTTTGGGCCGCACAGGTGCGACCCTCCAGTTCCTGGTTAAAACCTAGAGGCAACTGCCTATCCAGGATTATTCATCCAAGATATTATGGACGCTCTTAGTCTGGCCCCTCCGTACAGACCACTCCGGCATGGTAGAACCTGCCAGGGGTCGAAACCCCCGCCGGCACAGCTCTGTACATCATCGGGACACGCAAGCTCCCCCACCACGGCAGGGTGGCATCCACGGGGGATAAAAAAGGGGACACTTTTTTGTCCCCTCCCCCACCCGATGACCAGTAACCTGGCAAAATCGACGGCTATCCCTTTCGAAATGGCCCCAATGTTCGACGACTTTTGCCTGACGGATCAAGTCGCCCGCCACCGCGGGTTCCCCGTTACCCACTATCTCCAGCCACCGAACACCAAGGTACTCCCTCCCAGATGGACCACCCCCGAGTGTGTGCTCCAGGCTTCCCGGACACCGAGTGTTATGCCGTTGATTGCATGCAGGGTGTGGGGTATAGTGGACCCCGCCCATCCCGCATGCAACCCAGGCACCATGAGAATCGTGCCGTTAGGCACGTGCCAGCCGAGCTGCTTCCGGATGCGGTATCGTGTGTCCGTATACACCCTTTACAGAACCGGTCGAGGCGCAGGGACGACCAGCTGCGGAAGTCTTCCAGTCCTACAGTAGTGCATCCGTGAGGCTTCATTACCGCCGCCGCAACCACGTTACCACTCCCTTCGGGCCGGACAGCCGGGCACCGGCCTACCGGGCCAGCGGCCTGGCGCCCGTCCGGCCGCCCCTCAGGGCAGGCCGTGGCATCGACTTCCAACGGCAGCATGCCTCCACGACCCGTACATCCGTAACAGCCGGCCGGTACCATTTCGTGAGGGTGAGACTGGGACACCGATGAGTGCATCCCCCAAGTTTCCTCAAGGAATGCCCACCCGGCACCCAGAAAAACTCTCCTTCAGAGGCGACCTAAGCTGGTTCATTCGACGCACATGTTCTCTCCGGCACTGGTACGGGGACGGCCCCATCCGTCACCGCCGCAACCCCACTTCTTCGAGGACCTGCGCCGTCGCCAACCTCCTCTGGAACTCTCCCCCCACACACACATTCATTCTGGATGACAATGCCATCCTACACCCGAAAGGAGCCCGCTCCGTCCCCCGAGAGCACTCCTGCCCCCACCGCCGAGAGAACCCCCCAGTCCCCAAGAGCATGGGCCTAACGGATCAGGGGGTGCTCGCGACAGTGCTCGCTCCCCGTTGCCGACTATCCGCCGCCCCCGGAGACCAGAAGGCCCAACCTGACGACGGGACCAAGACTCGCGGGGTCCGCAACGCATTCCGCCGGGTGTTGCCGTTCAGCAGCACTCGTGTAGAGGAATTAGACCACACGATTTCTGCCTTGTGCACTTCACACAATCGGCTGCCTCACTAGGCTGACGAGGCCGACACCCCGGGTTTGTTCTTTGAGGTTTTTCCTTCCTCCTCGGTGGTCTGGGAAACTAGACTCACGAGCCCGAGCGCCCAACCGGTTTGTTCACGAAGTTTTCCTCTCCGGTTTGGTCGCCCCAGGGCTAGCGAGTCCCAAACACCGCTCCGGGACTAACGAGTCCAAACCCCCGACCGGTTTTAAATCGGAGTTTTCCTCTCCGGTTCGGTTGCCATGCTGCTAACAAGTCCAAACTCCCGGGTTTTTACTTTGGGTTTTCCTTCCCCTCGTTTGGTGTCTAGTAGACCAGACTAATAGGCCCAATCACCCGGGTTTATTATTCGGGGTTCTTCTTCCCCTAGTGTCGGATGTTTGGCCTGCCAGACTCACGAGCCCGAACGCCCAGTTTTTGACAGGTTTTCCCTCTGTTGTGATCGCCCGAGGGCTAACGAGCTCACACGCCCGGGTTTTTGCATTGGGTTTTCCTTCCCCTGGTTCGATTGACTAGCACCGCCGGCCTAACGAGCCCGACCGCCCGGGTTTGGTTTTGGAGTTCTTCCTCTCCTGATAATAGGTTGCTTACCCACGAAGTCAAGCTCTCAAGCCCTCGCCCGGGTTTGATAACGGAGTTTCCAATCTCTGGAATAGGTTGCACAAGGCTAACGAGCCCACTAACCCGGGTTTTTACAGTGGGTGTCCTTCCCCTCGTCGGATTGTTTGGCAACCTCCCAAACTAACAAGTCCGATACCCGGGTTTTAATGGATTTTCCATCCCTAGGTTGTTCCATTGGGTTCTCCTTCCCCTCGTTCGTATGTCTGAGAAAAATAGACTCACGGGTCCGATCGCCTGGGTTTATTAGTCAAGGTTCTTCCTTCCCTCTAGTTCAGGTGCCTGGACTGCCAGGCTCACGAGCCCGAACGCCCGGTTTGGTCCGGAGTTTTCTCTCCGTTTCGGATGTCTGGAACGCCAGACTCACGAGCCCGAACGCCCAGTTTGTGCGGAGTTTTCTCTCCGGTGCGGATGTCCTCAGGCAAACGAGCCACACACCCGGGTTTGGTATTGGGGTTCTTCCTCCCCTAATAATAGGTTGCTTGCCCACGAAGTCAAGCTCTCGAGTCCTCGCCCGGGTTTGATAACGGAGTTTCCAGTCTCTGGAATAGGTTGCACAAGGCTAACGAGCCCACTCATCCGGGTTTTTACAGTGGGTGTCCTTCCCCTAGTCGGATTGTCTGGCAACCACCCAGACTAACGAGCCCGACGCTCGGGTTTTGTATTGGGGTTCTTCCTCCCCTGCACATAGATTGGTTGCCCACGAAGTCAAGCTCTCCAGCCCTCGCTCAGGTTTGATAACGGAGGTTCCAATCTCCGGAATAGGTTACTCAAGGCTGACGAGACCACTAGTGTGGGTTATTACAATGGGTTTCTTTCCCCTTGTCGGATTGTCTGGAAACCTCCAAGACTAACGAGTCCGATACCCGGGTTTTGCAAAGGGTTTTCCTTCCCTCGTTGAGAACATGGAAAATAGGCCAACGGGCCCCATCGCCACTGGTTTTATTATGGGTTTCCTTCCCCTGCTCGGATGCCTCCAAAAGCGAGGCTGACGAGCCCGAACGCTCGCGCTGAAGGGCCCTTCATGCAGCTCTAGAGCAGCCCTCGGGTCCCTTAATGCTTCGAGAGGCAGCAGCCCATCTCGGAGCTTGTATTGGTCGCTCTTAGTAGCCACTATCCTCGGTTAACCCTCGAACTTGGAATCCTAAGATTCCAAGTCGAGATCATCCCCTTGGATCATTCTGGCTGTCAAGCTTCTGCACCACGACAAGGTGGCGACCATCGCAGAAGTCCGTCTATCCGTTTATCCATCTATCCGTCTATCCGTCTATCCGTCTATCCGTCTATCCGTCTATCTGCCTATCTGCCTATCTGCATATCTGCCTATCTGTTCTATCTGTCTATTTGGCCTTCCACCTGAAATGTGCAAATATATAGACAGATGGACAGATGGACAGACAGGCTGCCATGAAACTACGTAAAATGATAGACGAAGAAATAGGAAGAAATTTCCTGTCTGTATAATGAAAGTAACTATGTAAGCCTATTATGTAAGTAAATAACTATGTATTCTTTTTTATTTCTATTTTTATATGTTTTTGTATGACTTTATGTATCTTATATATATAAAAAACATGATATGAATATACAGGGTGGACCATTTTAACCTTTAATGGAGAATAACTCGACCGGTGAGCGAAATAATGAAAAAAGTTTCATACAAAAGTTGTTGGACAAGGAGGGGGACGTATGACCATATCCTTGAATTTGACCTTGATTTTGACCTTAGGGGTTATTTGAAGGTCAAATAACATTTTTTAAATGGAATTGCCTATTTTCGACCCCGGATTTGGAAAGAGCGGGAAATTTTAGAATAGGATATGGTATGATCGATAAGATCAAATGTCATGTTTTGAGGTCATTTCAAAGTCAAAAGGAACTTGTACGTGTATTCATGCGAAAATCGTATCTGTATACGGGGATTTCTAAATTATCTTCTACACTTAGCATTACCCAGAGACAACGACGTGGACGTGGTAGAATTCTGCCTCTTTCGGGGTGCTTGTTTAGAGTGAGTCCCCTTGCCTCTCACAATGCATACTTTGCTATTGTTAATCTAGCTATTCAAAAGGTTTTCGAAAGTTGCACCGTTAGCATTTATGCAATAATTGAGCCTTCTTTGGAAATGGGCCACTGTGCTGAGCAAGACATTTCGTGGAATCGCTTCACAAGCTCGTCTTATGCGATTTTCCATATCTTCTCTTCTTGTTGGTTCTTCTTTGAAAACAACTTCTTTCAAATAGCCCCAGAGATAAAAATCGAGTGACGTCAAATCAGGAGAACGAGGAGGCCATGCAATCGGACCCTCTCGACCAATCCATCGGTTCGGGTACCTTTCATCTAAAAACCTCCTGACTATACGTGCAAAGTGCGGTGGTGCACCATCCTGTTGGAAGAACATCCTTCGCCTGGTTTCCAAGTCTACGTTCTCCAACAAATGAGGCAATTGGTCTGTGAGCAAATCGAGGTACGTATTTGCATTCACAGTACGTTCGAAAAAGAATGGACCGACCAAGTATCCATTAACAATCCCGCACCAGACATTGAGGCTCCAGCGGTGTTGATTGTCAATCGCTCTATGCCAGTGCGGATTGGTATCGGACCAATAATGGCAATTATGCCGGTTCAACTCCCCTGTGTTCTTGAACGTCGCTTCATCGGAAAATATCACAAATCTAAAAAAATTAGGGTCCCGATCGATCTGCTGTAAGGCCCACCGGCAGAACTCGAGGCGTCGATCAAAATCGGCAGGTAATAATGTTTGGGTCAAAGTGATATGATAAGCATGGTACTTCCGAGCCTTCAAAATCCGCAAGATTGTGGACTTCGGTATTCCTGTGGATACCTCCAGTCTACGGCTCGAAATATGAGGATCGAGATAGACCGATGCCAAAATAGTCAGCACTCGAACGTCATTCTCATCATATTCGTGATGACGACGTTGACGTGTCATTTGCCCAGTACGTGCCCTCGTGGTCAAATTTCTGATCGTCACGTTACACGGATGTCGTCTCCTCGGAAAGCGCTGAGCGTAAAGTGTTGCGGCATTCACATAGACACCTCGACATTCTCCTAAAATATAAATCATATCAACGATCTCATTGAGTGTATAATCTCCCATTTTAATCACACCAGATTTCTGCTTATTAATACTAAGAGACAAGCTGTATGATAATAATTGAGTTTTATCTTAATGAACAATATTTATTATACTAGCTTTATAATAATTATTGTTATAATTATTATTATCAATATTATTTTTGGGCGGATAATGATAATAATAACAATGATAACACTATTTTGTATTCTCAGCGAATAATTCCTTACGAGTGAAAAATGTGAGCATTACTCGGAAGCGACGTGGACATATTGTCTTTCTCTGCGTGCTCCTACCGGCCACATGTGAATGCCGCAGCACTTTACGCTCAGCGCTTTCCGAGGAGACGACATCCGTGTAACGTGACGATCAGAAATTTGACCACGAGGGCACGTACTGGGCAAATGACACGTCAACGTCGTCATCACGAATATGACGAGAATGACGTTCGAGTGCTGACTATTTTGGCATCGGTCTATCTCGATCCTCATATTTCGAGCCGTAGACTGGAGGTATCCACAGGAATACCGAAGTCCACAATCTTGCGGATTTTGAAGGCTCGGAAGTACCATGCTTATCATATCACTTTGACCCAAACATTATTACCTGCCGATTTTGATCGACGCCTCGAGTTCTGCCGGTGGGCCTTACAGCAGATCGATCGGGACCCTAATTTTTTTAGATTTGTGATATTTTCCGATGAAGCGACGTTCAAGAACACAGGGGAGTTGAACCGGCATAATTGCCATTATTGGTCCGATACCAATCCGCACTGGCATAGAGCGATTGACAATCAACACCGCTGGAGCCTCAATGTCTGGTGCGGGATTGTTAATGGATACTTGGTCGGTCCATTCTTTTTCGAACGTACTGTGAATGCAAATACGTACCTCGATTTGCTCACAGACCAATTGCCTCATTTGTTGGAGAACGTAGACTTGGAAACCAGGCGAAGGATGTTCTTCCAACAGGATGGTGCACCACCGCACTTTGCACGTATAGTCAGGAGGTTTTTAGATGAAAGGTACCCGAACCGATGGATTGGTCGAGAGGGTCCGATTGCATGGCCTCCTCGTTCTCCTGATTTGACGTCACTCGATTTTTATCTCTGGGGCTATTTGAAAGAAGTTGTTTTCAAAGAAGAACCAACAAGAAGAGAAGATATGGAAAATCGCATAAGACGAGCTTGTGAAGCGATTCCACGAAATGTCTTGCTCAGCACAGTGGCCCATTTCCAAAGAAGGCTCAATTATTGCATAAATGCTAACGGTGCAACTTTCGAAAACCTTTTGAATAGCTAGATTAACAATAGCAAAGTATGCATTGTGAGAGGCAAGGGGACTCACTCTAAACAAGCACCCCGAAAGAGGCAGAATTCTACCACGTCCACGTCGTTGTCTCTGGGTAATGCTAAGTGTAGAAGATAATTTAGAAATCCCCGTATACAGATACGATTTTCGCATGAATACACGTACAAGTTCCTTTTGACTTTGAAATGACCTCAAAACATGACATTTGATCTTATCGATCATACCATATCCTATTCTAAAATTTCCCGCTCTTTCCAAATCCGGGGTCGAAAATAGGCAATTCCATTTAAAAAATGTTATTTGACCTTCAAATAACCCCTAAGGTCAAAATCAAGGTCAAATTCAAGGATATGGTCATACGTCCCCCTCCTTGTCCAACAACTTTTGTATGAAACTTTTTTCATTATTTCGCTCACCGGTCGAGTTATTCTCCATTAAAGGTTAAAATGGTCCACCCTGTATAATAGGAATATAAAACCGTTTAATACTACTGTTATTTCAACTGCACCCTTATGTAATTATTATAACATCTTAGTATATTTTCACTCCTATTTCCATTGCAATTATTATATAAAAATTTTGTCATACACTATATATTGTATAAATAAGATTTACGGTTTTTTTGCAATTTAAATCATTAATATTATATTTAACAAATACTATTATATTTAAGAAACGTAGTTTTATTATTTATTAATGTTTTCTGTTTCAGTTTTATGCTTACAGAATAAAAGAAACCATGCAGCAGGGATCGTACCTAAGCCATCAACTCGGTAGTCCGTTACCTTCGCTGCTGCGCTACGCTGCTTCGTTGAATACCCTTCTCACTAACTTGTACACTTTGTTGGTTCTTTCTTTTACACCGTTTTTTCTCGAAAACGAGGAGGTATTGCATTGTATGCTATTACCATGAGTTATTGGTAGTCAACTATTAACTCCGTAAGTTTCGTTCCAAACCGTTTCACGGTCGATGCGTCCTCCCCTTGTGAGTCGCGGGCGTGACCATGACGATACTGAGAAGTTTCTCCTATTCGGCGCACCGAAATTAATATGAATATTATTTTATTATTAATAATATTATTGTTTATAATAATAATATTAATAATATTCTGCGCCGAGAAAATGAAATATATTTCATTAATTGTTTCGCTGAGGTGGACAGGTTCATAGGTTTGATTATTGTTGGGAATTGTTTAATAATATTTGAAGAATAATTCTAGATTGTATTGTACAATACAAAGATGTGGAATAAAATATGGAAAAGAACTGTAACAGAGTCAAGAAGATACGAAATAAAACCTTCTTGCTTTCATTCCAATATCCTCTGAATTAATAAATGCTCTTCAAACAGTATTAAACAATCCCCAAAAACAATTACATCCGTAAAATCTTCTGTCTGATCGAAAAAAATTCATAAAATGTGTCTGTTTCGCCGCGCTGAATGAGAAAGCCCTCAGAACAATATTATATTTAAAATGATGTACAGTGCATTAAATATGGAGTCTAATAAAAAGGTAATTTATTTGCTTATTATAATATCTTCGAATGTATGCACTTGTTTGTGCAAAACGGTTTTCCCATATATTTTCGATGCAATGTCGAACAGCGTAACTGATAATTCAATGAACCTGTTAAGAGAAATAAATGGACTATTGACAGCGCTCTGAGTTCAGTTTTCAGTGCACCACTCAATAAAAATATTGGGTTGGCAACTAAGTGATTGCGGATTTTGTCGACAGATGGATTTTACACTTTCTTTTGTTTCGTTAACGTGTTCAAAGTACCTAACCTATATTTTTTTCTTATTGTTTGAACTTCTACCTTTCATTTAGTACAAAAATTATATCGATTAGTTCTTTAGTTTTATTTTTATACCAATTTAAAAATGGAAGAGCAAGACGTGCATTTCAGACATATTTTATTGTATTATTTCCGAAAAGGCAAGAACGCATCGCAATCACACAAGAAGTTATGTGCCGTATATGGGAATGAAGCCTTGAAAGAAAGGCAGTGTCAAAATTGGTTTGCCAGATTTCGTTCTGGTGATTTTTCATTGAAAAATGCTCAACGATCTGGCCGTCCAGTTGAAGTCAATGAGACCCATATCAAGGCCATTATCGATTCAGATCGTCATAGCACAACATGTGATATTGCAGAGAAGCTCAATGTATCGCATACATGCATTGAAAAAAATTTAAAAAGGCAAATTAAAAATTTTGAATTTTCATTCTTATTTAAAATCCGCAATCACTTAGTTGCCAACCCAATATAATAATACTATGTTTGTATTAAAATGAACACGAAGTTTAACGAATTGTTTGTGAAAAATCACCGTAAATGGATGAAAAACCGTGTACAGTTATAGCGTACAGTTTAGAAAACTCACTGTTTGCCAGCAATGTGGGTAGAATCAAGTTAGAAAAAGAGTAAACACTTTTCTTGCCGATTCGTACGATGATACCAAAATATGAAGCAAATACATTATGCATGTAGTACTGCAGTGGTATTGTGCATGCATGAAGAATAAAAAACTATTAATAAAGTAATTATTAGTAATTAACTAATCAGTGTTTAAAAAGATGTACTGTGTTGTGTATATAAATGATTTTAGTAAAAAAGAGTATGTAAATCCACATTACTGCTCGATGGAAACCGCGAGAAGGTGATAGTTTCTTCCATCAGGAGGAAATGATAAACAAATGTCGAATAAGTCACTTATGAAATGGGATTATTTGACATTGGTTTATATTTCCAAAGGAATGATAGGATATAAGGAAAGGAAGAAGCAAACGTAAAGGGAATAGTAATGTCATGCAAGCGTCATGCAGACAAAACATACAAACAAAGAAGAAAATGCGATATTAAAATACGCAAAAGATATTACAGCTATTGTATTTATAGTTGCAATAATGCATGCATTTGCACAATGTTTTTATGGAAAGTCTTTCACACAGTGGGAAGATTTAACGCGTAAATCTGCCTTTCTCTGCCAACATCAGTGACATATCATCTATTTTAGAATTTTAGAATGTACAATCATGTAAATACTATATAACACATGGTGTTATATTAGCAGTTACATAATTGAGAGTGACATTCTAACATAAATGGTATGTAAATGATACTTGTGGTTTATTGTGTTAACTCACACAAATGGGATGTGTAAATAATAACAAAACCCAAAACTATACATAGAATGGGAGAACATAATCTTCACAGACAAACTTCGGTGAATACGTATCAGGATATTTTAAAGGGTTAGTCCAGATGACGTTGTTCTGCGTCATTTATTCCCAGTTCAGTCTTCTAGTATAATCTCACGCGAAGCAGCGCTCACGTTTTAACAGAATGCATCTTATACACGAAAATATCTCTATTGTTTTTGGAACTCGTACAGTTATACTGAGAAATCGCACATAGTATTCCGGAGATATTTTCGGGTATAGGATGCATTCTGTTAAAACGTGAGCGCTGCTTCGCGTGAGGTTGCACTAGAAGACTGAACTGGGAATAAATGACGCAGAACAGCATCGTCTGGACAAACCCTTTAAAATATCCCAATACGTATTCACCAACGTTTATCTGTAAAGATTTCGTTCTCCCATTCCATGTATAGTTTTGGATTTTGTTATTATTTACACATCTCATTTGTGCGAGTTAACACAATAAACCACAAGTATCATTTACATACCATTTATGTTAGGTCACTCTCAATTATGTAAATGCTACATAACACCATATGTTATATAGCATTTATATATAGCAATATAGTATTTACATGATTGAATGTGACATTCTAAAATGGATGATATGTCACTGATACTTAGTATTGGCAGGCAAAAGCAGATTTACGCGTTAAATCTCGCTTCCTACTGTATGAAAGACTTTTCATAAAAACATTGCAACAGTGCAAATGTATGCATTACTGCAACTGTAAATACAGTAGCTGTAATATTGTGTATTTTAATATCGCATTTTCTTCTTTGTTTGTATGTTTTGTCTGCATGACGCTTGCATGACATTACTATTCCCTTTATGTTTGCTTCTTCCTTTCCTTACATCCTATTATTCCTTAGGAAATATAAACCAATGTCAAATAATTCCATTTCATAAGTGACTTATTCGACATTTGTTT
The DNA here is from genome assembly GCF_003227715.2 of Harpegnathos saltator. NCBI lineage: Eukaryota > Metazoa > Arthropoda > Insecta > Hymenoptera > Formicidae > Harpegnathos > Harpegnathos saltator. The sequence continues at coordinate 224,446 of NW_020230150.1, read as the reverse complement.
ATCATTTCCTCCTGATGGAAGAAACCACCATCTTCTCGCGGTTTCTATCGAGCAGTAATGTGGATTTACATATTCTTTTTTACTAAAATCATTTATATATACGACACAGTACATCTTTTTAAACACTGATTAGTTACTTAATTACTAATAATTATTTTATTAATAGTGTTCCATTCTTCATGCATACACAATACCACTGCAGTACTACATGCATAATATATTTGCTTCATACTTTGGTATCATTGTATGAATCGGCAAAAAGAATGTTAACTCTTTTTCCAACTTGATTCTATCCACATTGCTGGCAAGGAGTGGGTTTTCTAAACTGTATGCTATAACTGCACACGGTTTTTCATCCATTTATGGTGATTTTTCACAAATAATTCGTTAAACTTCGTGTCATTTTAATACAAACATAGTATTATTATATTTTTATTGAGTGGTGCACTGAACACTGAACTCAGAGCGCTGCCAATGGTCCACTTATTTCTCTTAAACAGGTTCATTGGATTAACAGTTGTGCTGTTCGACACTGCATTGAAAATGCATGGGAAAACTGTTTCGCAAACAAGTGCATACATTCGAAGATATTGAAATAAACAAATAAATTATCTTTTTATTAAACTGCATATTTATTGATGCACTATACATTATTCTATATATAACATTGTTCTGAGGATTTTCTCATTCAGCGCGGCGAAACACACATATTTTATGAACTTTTTTTCGCGCAGACATAAGATTTCGGATACACGGATGTAATTGTTTTTGAGGATTGTTTAATACTGTTTGAAGAGTATTTGTTAATTCAGAGGATATTATAATGAAAGTAAGTAGGTTTCATTTCGTACCTTCTTGACATTGTTAAATATTCATATTATTCACATCTTTATATAACTTAAAATTATTCTTCAGATATTATTAAACAATTCCCAACAATAATAAAATCTGTGAACCTGTCCGTCTCAGCAAAACAATTAATGAAATATATTTCATTTCCTCGGCGCGGAATATTATTAATATTATTATTATAAACAACAATATTATTAATAATAATATAATATCCATAATAATTTCAGCGCGCCAAATAGGAAAAACTTCTCAGTATCGCCATAGTCGCGCCCGCGACTCAGATTACAGCCGAGAAAGAATCAGCCTAACTCGCGTCGCTGAGCGAGAACGAGAGCGAGAAAGAGGGAAAGATATTCTCGCTCATGTCGCCGAGCTAACACGAGAGCGAGAAAGAGGGAATGATATTCTCTCTTTCGCTCGGCGCGCCGACGATTGCCGAGCGCGTGGCCGACACAGATAGACCGAGTCGGCTGTGTGTGCGTGCGTGGTAGGGGAAATTCGCTGGCAAGCCCGTCACCGATTTCCCATCACTGCGCGTAGTCACACTTAGATCTTCAGAAACAATAACATGTATTTGCTGAATGATTTCTGGTGTTGATGCGCTTTTTAGGCGTCCACTGCGTGGATCATCTTCAATGCTTGTACGACCCCGTTGAAACTCAAATACCCATTTACAAATCATTGTTTTTGAAGGAGCAGATTCCCCTAACACATTTACTATCTCGGAATGAATGTCCGTTGCCTTTAAACCTTTTTTAACAAAGAACTCAATCACTGCACGCTGTTTCAAATTTTCCATTGGGAACAAATATACTGACACGTCAACTTCAATTGGCTTGTAAACACAGAAAGAATTGACAGATGGAAATGAAACCTGACCTAGGTTCATGTGAAGAGTGATTCTATATAACCGACTACAATTTATAATTCTACCGTTTACTTATAGATACCGCTCCGCGAACTTTTCACGCAACCTGTACATATAAGTGCATTTAGACACATTCATATATATATATAATATATATAATATATATATAATAGAAATATACTCTCATATAATATTAATTTTATATTCAGTTGTAGTTTTTATCCATATAGTTTCACATATGCAGTCTTACTGTTCTTTTCAGCTTATTTGTGATTATTTAATTTATCTGTTTAAAAGTTTTAAAATAAAATATTATTTCAGTATCTTATGGTAAAGCGAGGAAAAAGTTAGTGGATGCAGAATTTACATCTACTTTTGAAAGTGAAGTGGAAATATCTTAATATCAGCAGCCCAAAAGAAAATTAAAAAGATCATTTCGATTCTATTCAGATTCTTCTGAATGCGATAACGATGAGAAAATAATATGTGATGACATTCCATCACCTCCAAAACTTAAAACTCACAAAAAACAATAATATTTCCTCAAAAACATCGACAGTGATCAATACGTACAAACCATCTACAATGACCATTATTTCTCCAAAACATTTTTCTAATATAAAAATGAATTGTGAAAAGTCGTTTAAAATAAATATTAATACACCAAGACGTTCATCTAGTGTTGTAAGCATTGATGATCAATCTTCTTCTTTAATAGAAAATAATTTGCCAATGTGTTCGTCTAATATTGGAAGCAATTGCGATGAGTCTTCGTGCAGAAAAGTTATTTCTCCAAACTATGTATCTAGTGCTTCAAACTATGTATCTAGTGCTTCAAAAAATCATCAAAAGTCTTACTCAAGAAAAATTAATTTACCAAGGAGTTTATGTAGTGATGCAAATAATGACGATCAATCCGCGTCAAAAGACAATAATTTTGCAAGGCGTTTGTTTAATATTGGAAGCAATTATGAAGAGTCTTCCTCTAGAAAAAATATTTTACCAAACCGTCCATTAGTGCTTTAAAGAATTATCAGAAGCGACCCTTAAAAGAAATTAATTTATCAAGAAGTTCATGTAGTATTGCAAGTAATTACGAAGAGTCTTCTTTACAAAAAAATATTTCTCCAACTTCATCTAATATTGAAATGAGATCTCAGAGATATTCTTCAACAGAAGTTAATCCTTTGCAGACAGCATCCAATATTACATCAACCAGTTCAGAAGGTAATAAATCTGGTGAAATATAGATGATTTTCTTGTGATTACAATACCATCCTAAAATGATATAACGTTAGTCAGCAATTATTTGCAAAAGCTTTTTTTTGACTCTGGGGATTGATTCTTGAAATCTTTACATATATCTACATATTTTTGCGTAGGCACAGGTATAATTATATTGTAAAGTAGCCGCTCAACTTACATATACACATTGTTGCAAGAATATAGTGTATACTTTTCAGAAAACTTCAAATAACATAAACGACATAATTATTATGATTTCTTACTCAATAATATAACTGTTATGTGACACACATGTTATATCATATTTATACTTAAAAATGGGAACACATTCATAACTAATAATTATATTACTTTATTTGATATTTGCTGAGTTATGGTATAAAACATATTTATAATATATGACATTTATATGTATTAGGTAAATCGGAAAGTTCCGTCCGTTTAGCGACAAGTAGCTATAGCTAGAACTATCGTTAACCTGTAATGTCTAAACGAAGCTTAATGATTTGTTTTGACATCTGTCAATAACATTCAATACATAAAAGTATACGTTTGCATCAATAACATTGTTTTTCACTGCATCGAAAATGTCGAAATTTGAGCCAAATAAGCGTCATCTGCGCGAAGTGTTAATCTTTTACTTCAGTTGGAAGAAAACTGCAGCTGAAGCTCATCGAATGCTTGTAGAAGTTTATGGTGATAATGCTCCTTCCGATAAAACATGCAGAGGTTTCGACGCTTTAAAATTGGTGATTTTAATGTAAAGGACAAAGAGCGTTCTGGACGGCCAAGAGTATTCGAAGACGAAGAATTGCAGGCATTGGTGAACGAAGACCAATGTCAAACGCAAAAGCAACTTGCAGAAGCATTAAATTGTGCTCAATTTGTCATTTCCGATCGTTTGAAAGCCTTAGCAAAGGTTTACAAGGAAGGAAAATGAGTCCCACATGAACTGATATTGTCAAGAGATATTGAAAGGCGAAAAACCACCTGCGAAATTCTGCTTGCTAGGCAGCAAAGAAAGGGGTTTTCACATCGTATCATCAATGGAGATTAAAAATGGATTTAGTTTGACAATCCCAAATGTCGAAAAACTATTTGCGATCCCGACCAACCCTCAACATCGACGCCAAAGCGGAATATCCACGGAAAGAAGGCAATGCTCTGTATTTGGTGGGATCAGAAGAGTGTGCTGTACCATGAGCTGTTAAAAAGTGGTCAAACAGTCACAGGAGTTCTCTATAAAGAACAAATGATTCGTTTGAGCCGTTAGCAAAAGCGTATAATGTGGAGAATGTTTCAAAAATTCTTGTTGACTCACATGGGGAGTAGACGATATTGAAAAATTTTTAGATACTACACAAAACTTTGAACATATGGTAAGAATTACAATTCTTAGCGTTTGTACAGTGTTCGTTGAAAGTTTTATGTACAATTTTTATAGTTTTATGTTGTAGATAAATATCTTAAGTATATCAGGCGGCACTACTGTCTCACAAATTACTAGAAGGATTAAGGAAAAATTAATTACGAATAAATATGCTTCAGATTATAATTGGGCAGGTAGAGCGCCAAAAAAAGCTTTTAAATCGTTAAAAACGATGTTGCGGATTCGCCGAGCATCAGCAACGCTGCGCGTGATATTTACACGATCACGATCGCTGTGTTGCCGCTGACGTCAGCGTACACGTGCGAGGCGACTCTCCGACATTCTAATGTCTCGTGCGATACTCGCGGCGCTCGGCGTGATTGTTCGGCCTCCCGACACGTGAAAACACACTTCCAAACAAAACTTGGGATGTGTCGCGAGGCTGAACCAATCATTGAGCGCCAACTAATCCAATAAGATTTTTTTTGTTCTAATCGAGAGTCCGTTGGAAGCATCAAGTTTGTATTTCGAGATTTTTCCACCGTCGGAACTCTTACTCCGATTTTTCTCGTTGTCCCGGACGGACACTCCGAATTTTCTCGTTGTCCTGGACGGACTCTCAGTTTTGTTCGCTGTCTTGAATGGACTCTCAATCAATCATTCTTTTTTTTATTGTTTCTTTTGTTTCGCGAATTTGTCTAAATTTAAAACTGTAACATCCTACGTCGATTATCGTTTCTGATAGCCGGGCGCGCCGATTATCAGCTGCTTACGAGAATCGCTACCGTCGCGCGATCAATTGCTCAAACGAAGAACTTGATTGTTGGTATGTATTTGTTTATTTTATTTTTAGTGCCTACTAATAATAGATTTAAGAAAATGTTAGATTATGTATGAACCTTATTGTTTTTAGCAACTGTCAAGAGGGTGGAGTTTAATGCTCCTATTATTGTTATAGAAAATGCAATTAAAAAGTGGTTAAAATTGTCTTCTGTTCGCCTCACATTAAACGCAGCCAGAGCATTGAAAAGAACAACATGTACTAATGGTGAATAATCGCATTCATGTGAAAAAGCTGTTGTGAAGATTTGTTCACGTGAGGGGATAAAATATTTGCTGGAATGTGATTGGTTAATGTGCTTAAATATATTGCTCATTTGCTGTTATAGTATACAAACACAATAATCACAAAGTTGTGTTACTAATATAAAACAAATAATTTCTGTTTGATCTATTTATTGATAGAAAAACATAAATATTTTTGAGTTGTGTTATTTTTATTACAACAAATGAGCGATACTAATAATAATAATAGATACAAATAATACTAAGTAATAAATATTAATACGAGGGCAGTCTGAAAAGTTCTCGGCCTAATAATAAAAGAAATTTTTTTTGCCGTGAAATATGTTTTATTTTTCAATATAATCTCCTGAAACTTCAATATATTTATTCCAACGTTTTTCCAATAATTCAATACCATCATTACAGTGTGATTCCGGAAGGTTCTTTTCACTCTGGTGTATAGTGGTGGATTCAAGTTTCATCAATAGTTATGAAACGACGCTTGAAATTCATTTTATTTTGCTTAAGACGATCCAAACACGCTTGAGAAATACGCATTCGAATGCGTTTTTGGTCAATTGTTAGCAAATGCGGCACCAATCTTGCACAAAGTTTTTTCAACTGGTGCTACTACTCGAACGACTTGACAAAACATATAATCGTGACATTGTGTCACGATTATATGTTTTGTGTTATGATTATTATGAGTAAATACGTTATAATCTTTGATGTCAATCGTCTACATACGCTTTGTTTCACGAAAAGGAGAACCGGAGACATAACACTTCACTTCTAAACAGGCGGAAGGGCCCACCACACATCGTTAGAAAGAAACAGACTGCTCTACGAAAGCATGCTACCTCTTTCTAATATTAAACATGTGCAGACAAAGGAAACATTGCGAATGCGCGGTCTATATATTATATGTCTATGGGCATCGTGTACTCGTAAAACAAATGAAAATACAAATTAAAAGATCTAGTCAGCTAGAAGTGAGCGACTATACTGCCAGTATTCGTAAATTTTGACCAGGTTTTCGCACTACAGCTGCCTCAAAGCATTTATATGTACTCTAACACAAGTATAAACCTTTATACAATATAGTAGAAGACCCTTGAGCAGGTAGATGGATTTATCGTTATTTCAAACTGTTCAGAAATGTGCAAGTAACGATATTCGTTCACGTTGATACTACATGAACATTATTATAATCGTCGAGCCGGTGCTGCGTGGCGGATGGCCTGGCTCCCGTCGGTTTCTCGCAAGCGAGCGCGCGGTGCTCCCGCCGGCGCCCCGCGCGCAGCTACTAATGCCGATCGCGGCCACTGCACGGCACGCTCACTAATTCCGCTGCTTGCAGCTAAGATTCGGCCATTCGGGTGATATTAACATAAATGTTAATTATAATTAACATAAAGCTAACAAATATCCGATACTTCGACAGAATAATTTTTTTTATTTTCAGTAATCAATAAGTAGTAAATCAATGTCGCGTACAGTTGAAGGCCTCCTCGCATTCCCCTCGTTGTCCCGGAACCTTCGAGAAAAGAAAAGATGCCCAAGGGCAAGTTTCTCTTGCTTCAACCGCCGCCGAGGCCCGCAATGTTTACATCGCGCCGATTGTGTTGATCGGCTCGCGAGCGACGACACTTTTTGCCCTTCGTTTGACGTTTGACGAATTTTCCAGGAATAAGAAGTCGGAATTTCTCAGTTGGTGCTACTGTTCTATATATCTGTTCTATATCACTTTTTTTGTATAGTAGAAAAGTGTTGCAGAGTTTTATTATAGTTATATTGGGTGAGTGCAAAAGTTCGTACGGAGTTTCAATAGATGGAGTTATAAGCGTCGTAAAGTGTTGTCATTAATACTTCCATCTACATATTATATAACGTTGGAAAGGTGACGTCTTCAGCTGTTATTAAAAAAAAATCATTTGTTTTCATACAAACTGCTTCGAGAAATATCACTTTAAAAATGAGTATCGATAAGGTGCATTTACGGCATGTTATGCTTTACGAGTTTCGGAAGGGAATAAACGTTGCCGCAGCCGTAAAAAACATTCAGGATGTTTATCAGGATGAAGCACCAGCTAAACGAACTGTGGAAAAATGGTTTGCTAAATTTCGGCGCGGAGAATTTAACCTTGAAGACGAGCCACGCTCTGGTCGACCTTCTGACATTGATGACGATGTTTTGCGTACTTTAGTGCTCAATAATCCGCGAATTTCAACAGAAGAAGTTGCTACAGTACTAAACGTTGACCGATCAACCGCTTTTCGGCGTTTAAAAAAGATGGGATTCGATTTGAAGCTCGATATATGGGTGCCCCATTTGCTGACCGAGAAGAACAAAATCAAGCGAATTTCTGCAGTCGTTTCTTTACTCGGGCGGCTCAATAACGAGTCGTTTTTGGATCGACTAGTGACGGGCGATGAGAAATGGGTCCTCTACAACAATGATCAGCGCAAACGGACATGGAAACAATCAGGTGAGCATGGTGACGCAATGCCAAAGGCCAGTTTGCACCCGATGAAGGTGATGCTCTCTGTTTGGTGGGATTGCAAGGGCATAATCTATTTCGAGCTTCTCCCCGCTGGCGAAACGATTGATTCGTACAAGTACTGTCGCCAATTAACCAATCTGAATCGAGAAATAAAAGAGAAACGTCCGATTTTGTCAAATCGCAAGGGAGTCGTCTTTCATCACGACAACGCCAGACCACACGTTTCGAAAAAGACGCTGCGCAAACTGAAGAGCCTGAAATGGAATGTCTTAACGCATCCACCGTATTCTCCTGATATCGCACCATCTGACTATCACTTGTTCCGGTCATTGCAAAATTATTTAAATGGAAAAAACTTTGACTCTTTGGAGACCTTAAAAACGGCGTCTCTTCGTTCTTCGAATCTAAACCGCGCAGTTTTTATGATCGAGGCATCCGTATGCTGAACGTTGGGAAAAGATTATAGAAAACGATGGAGAATATATCATTGATTGAATAAAGATTTTTGTTTGCCTAATCACTGTGTGACTTTTACTCACAAACTCCGCACGAACTTTTGCACTCACCCAATAAGTTTTACTTGTAAAAACTTATGTACACATATATACAATAAAAAAAATAATTTGAGTTTGATACTTCTAAAAATAACACAATACGTGTTGCGCTTGTACTTGGCGCCTTTTTTTACCTTTTTGTTTAAAAAGGTAAATTTTATATAATATTAAATACACGTACGTTTCACGTATAACGTGATTGACTTGGAGTACTCCATGCCCACGCATGTTATTCATAGCGACGCATTCATACTTTCCCTGATTACACCGGATTCGATAATCCGCAAGACACCTGAAACATAAAATATGATATTCTCGAACAGCGTTCCTCTCAGGATTTTCTTGTCCAAAGAAAGATCAATGATGCGATCGCAGATCTCATGTATGTCATGTCAAAATAGAGACAGTTTGAATTCAGCGTAATATGATTCTTGGAACAGACGTAAATAATTATTGTGAAGTTTGAAGCGACTCTCTCTCAGGCATGCTTTGAAAACACGAGTTGTTTTCATTTTCAGCTAACGGACGACGCAGGCATTAACATTGATCGGCAAGATGGAGGATAACCGTGCCTTCCCGATTGTTTGTTTTCGTACGCTTATATATGACTCCGTGATTGCGGAAAGGACATTGCGCCTCGAGCCGACGAACGACGCGCATACCGCGACGCAGAGTACGAGTGTCGGTAGTCGTATCGGTTAATACGCGTTTCTTTGTCCCCGAATCTTACTTGCGCGAGTGTTAGAGCTAGAGTCAGTGTCGTCGCCAGTGCTACGATGGAGTATCCGGGGGTGCTGCGACGGAGTAACCAGAAGGAGGACGTCGGATCGAGAAGTCAGGATGGAGAGAGGACTTGGAGCGCGCCGACAGACGTAGTCGAGGACAGTGATACATCATGTATGGTATTCGAGGTACCTCGAGTAATTATTATTACGCAGGATTTTTCTAATTTTAACGGACTTTACTCGAAGTAAGGACATGCCGAGTCGAAATTAGTTCAGCATTCATAGTTTATCATCTGAAAAATAATAAAATAGCTTGAGATTTGATTATTCGTTAACCTAATTTCACATAACATGTGTAACGAGGAGTTTTTACCCACGTTACTATCGTGTGACGGTGACCACCGATCGTCACACGATCACGAGAAATCATCGCCAAGCGCCGGCAACACCTATGCTGCGGCAATCCGCCAGACCGCCGGAAAAAGCCGAATTCTGCGAAGCGGTCGGGGAAGATCAGTCCCCCCAGAAAGGGGTAATTCGCAAAAATCGCATGCGCAACTTTGCGGGAAATCGGGGGGAACTAGTCCCCCGATTATCGGCCACCGATCGTCGAGAGGAATTTAGGGTATAAAACTCACTCTCGAAGAGAGATCGAGGCAGACCGTGAGAGACAGTCAGTCAGTCAGATCAGCTACCAAGGAGAGCTCCAGCGAGAATCGTGCAGGGAAGTCGACGAGAAGGCAAGGCATCCGCCGGTGAGTAAAGCTTCTACACCGTACCGAACCACCGGGAAATTTTACAATACCCGGCAGCCGAGCCTCGTCAGCCGACCGGCATTGCGAATTTACCGTATTCGTCCGTCTGTGTCGGCAGCAGTTAGCCACCGGCATAGAATATTTCTAAGTATTTGTTCGCGAATTTACCGTACTTGTCCGTCTGTGTCGGCAGCAGTTAGCCACCGGCACAGAATATTTCTAAGTCTCTGTGCGCGAATTTACCGTACTTGTCCGTCTGTGTCGGCAGCAGTTAGCCACCGGCACAGAATATTTATAAGTATTTGTGCGCGGAATATAAGTGCTCGTCCGTCTGTGTCGGCAGCAGTTAGCCACCGACACAGAATATTTCTAAGTATCTGTTTCCGACTAAACGGCAGCAGTTAGCCGCCGTTCCGCGATTCATAAGTGCTCGTCCGTCTGCGTCGGTAGCAATTAGCCACCGACGTAGATTAATTTCTAAGTTCCTGTGCGCGAGGATAAGTGTTCGTCCGTCGGCGTCGGCGACCGTTGGCCACCGACATCGAATATTTTCGAAGTGTCTGTTCGCGAATTCGTCAGTGCTCGTCCGTCTGTGTCGGCAGCAATTAGCCATCGCTACAGACAAATTTTTCACAGTCAGCGTGTGAGGAAGTGAACGTGCTCGTCTGTCACTGGGACTGTGGTGAGCCGCCCGGAATAAAAACCATCTTCAGATTATCGAGAGAACAACTGGCGTAAACCACCCTCAACAGGACTCGTGGCCGAGGATGTCGGACCGCCAAGAGGCTACGGGACATCCCCTGTGACCCCGCGGATAGGGGACCATCCCTGCAGCTAAGTGGGGTATCACGAGCACCGAGGAACGGGCATTGCCGATGCGACACCGAACCAGCGAGTCCGCCTAGATACATCTATATATATGATATATACAGAAACCAATCTTTTTGTTTTTTTTTTTCTAAATAAACAGGGTGCTTCGTGCACCACATTTGTTAACACATCAAACGCCGAACGCACATTTCTTCCGAGAAGCTATCTTGAATCAGCCCTTCACCCGAGTAACGCACCGGCGCGGCGGCGAGCGAGGCGTCGCGGAAGCGGCGAGCCGGGCGTGACGGTGGGCGACCGATCGCACCGAACCCCGCGGGCATTACCGTCACACATGAGTTCTACTTTTCTTTTCTCATAAAATGTGAATGTCTATTCAAGCAAGGTTGCTGAGGCAAGCTAAGGTTTATGAATACAAATTTTTAATTATGTTCTCAATAAAAAGTTGCACATAATTTAGAAAACTATGAATAATGATCTTAGAATCTAATATAAATTTTACAAGTGTTGATTTTTATTCGTCTAATAATGCTCAGATTGCGGTTTTCGTTTAGAATCTGCTAGAATGTCCGTTTCTCATTCTTGTTTATCTTTCTTATTGTACCGAATCTGAATTAAAATCTCTATTAGTGAAACAGCATTATTAGACATAACCGTTGTCTTTGCTTTTGCAGCTTCAGCTCTTTTGAGAGCTACAATTCTCATCATTCTCATTAGAAAAAAGAAAAGAAAAAAAAAAGAGAAGAAAAAAGGAAAAAAGAACTTTAAGAATGATGAGAATAAAAAGTGTTTTTCATCTCCCACTTCCTCTAATTCTTATATGATTATTTAATCCTTATATATTTATCTCACGCGCAGTTCTAACAAAGGCAGTTCTATTTACGTTTTTATCTTTGTTCTCTTTCTTGCGCGGTTAAGCGAATATATAATCAAAATCAACAAAAATTGCTCATTTAAATTAAGAATATAAGGATTAAGTACATATACATTATCGAAATAAACGAGTATTAAATAACTGCGGAATACGTCGTTGTTGAAGACTCATCATGGGCGAGACTGCGAGAGTAGCCAAATGTAACGTTCAGGTAGGACAAAGCTTGTTCACTATTGCGCACCTAAATATTCTACATTGATTTTTCAAATTGGATGCAATTTGCAGGATCAATGTAGAATTAATATTTCGACTCGGGAAAGACTCGAGAATGAGAACGAATTGTCATTGCACTTGGACAATCTTCTGACACTGATTTCTGGTATTGATCGATATTCGATTTTCGGTATTGATTTACTCTTTCATTCCTCTACAAGAAAAAAAAATTGATACGACTCATCCATTTATCCGCGCTAATTTGATGAATAAATTATATATTGATCGGTCTCCAATTTTCGGTATTGATTTATTCTCTCATTTCTTTATAAGACAAGAAGAATTGATATGAATCATCCGTTTATTCGAGTTAATTTGTTGAGTAAATTAGAAGGATAAATACCTGAAAAATGAGAACAAATTGTCATTGTACTTGGACAATTTTCTGACACTGATTTACGGTATTGATCGATATTCGATTTTCGGTACTGATTTACTCTTTCATTTCTCTATAAGAAAAAAAATTCAGACGAAACGTTCATTTATCCACTAATTTGATGAATAAATTAAATATTGATCGGTCCTCAATTTTCGGTACTGACTAATTCTCTAATTTCTTTATAAGAGATTAAAAATTGATACGAATCTTTCTTTTATCCGACTTAATTTGTTGAGTAAATTAGTGGGGTAAGTACCTGCAAGATGAAAACAACTTGTCATTGCACTTAGACAACTTTCTAACGCTGATTTATAGTATTGATCAATATCCGGTTTTCGGTACTGATTTAGTCTTTGATTTCTCTATAAAAGAAAAAAAGATTGATACATATCGTTTGTTTATCCACGTTAATTTGATGAATAAATTCGATATTGATCGGTATTCGCTTTTCGGTAGTGATTTCTCCTTTCATTTCTCTATAAGAAAAGAAAAAATTCAGACGAATTGTTCATTTATCCGCGTTAATTTGATGAAAAAATTAGATATTGAACGGTCTTCGATTTTCGGTACTGATTTATTCTTTCATTTCTTTATAAGAGAAGAAAAATTGGTACGAATCATTCGTTTATCTGAGTTAATTTGTTGAATAAGATTAGACGGGTATGTACCTGAAAAATAAGAACAAATTGTAATTGCACGTGTGCAATTTTTTGACACTGATTTATGGTATTAATCGATATTCGATTTTCGGTACTGATTTACTCTTTCATTTCTCTATAAGAAAACAGAAATTTAATACGAATCGTTCATTAATCCGCGTTAATTTGATCAAAAAATTAGGTATTAATCAGTGTTCGGTTTTCGGTACTGATTTATTCTTTCATTTCTTTATGAAACAAAAAAAATTGATACGGATCGTTCGTTTAACAGAGTTAATTTGTTGAGTAAATTAGAGGGGTGAGTACCTGAAAAATGAGAACAAATTGTCATTGCACTTGGACAATTTTCTGACACTGATTTATGGTATTAATCAATATTCAATTTTCGATACTGATTGACTCTTTCATTGTACTGTAAGAAAAGAAAAAATTGATACGAATCGTTCATTTATCCGCGTTAATTTGATGAATAAATTAAATATTGACTGTGCACGATGCGGGGAGAGGGAGGGGGATGGGTTTAGGTGGTAGAAAGGCTGCTAGGAGAGGGCGGAGGGAGAGGGGGATGAGAGAGGTGTAGGAGTGAACGAGGGCGGGAGGGAGGACGAGGAGGATTAAAAGTATGACAGAGAGAGAGAGAGAGAGAGAGAGAGAGAGAGAGAGAGAGAGAGAGAGAGAGAGAGAGAGAGAGAGAGAGAGAGAGAGAGAGAGAGCGAAGGAGTAAGTGTGAAGGAATGGAATGAATGGAGGAAAGCGAAAATCGGCGGTAGGAAATAAGAATTATAGGAGTAACAGCGGCATAGAAATATAGATATATACATATGTATAAGAATAGATGATAAGCGAACAATTAATTATAAGAGATAAGCGAGCGAGTAGATGTAAAATATTTGTAAAGTAGATTTAAGGAGGTGCGGGGGATGGGAATGTGTGTGTGTGTGCGAGGGGATAGGGGCGAGCGTAATAGGAAGTAAGCAGGAAAGATTATATTGGAATTTGTAACCCCGCCAGGGGAATTAATAAAGTATACATACAATTAATATTAATTAAATATTGAGCGGCCTTCAATTTTCGATACTGATTTATTCTTTCATTTCTTTATAAGAGAAGAAAAATTGGTACGAATCATTCGTTTATCTGAGTTAATTTGTTGAATAAGATTAGAAGGGTATGTACCTGAAAAATAAGAACAAATTGTAATTGCACGTGTGCAATTTTTTGACACTGATTTATGGTATTAATCGATATTCGATTTTCGGTACTGATTTACTCTTTCATTTCTCTATAAGAAAACAGAAAATTAATACGAATCGTCCATTAATCCGCGTTAACTTGATGAATAAATTAGATATTGATCGGCCTTCGATTTTCGGTAGTAATTTATTCTCTCATTTCTTTATAAGAGAAGAAATTTGGTACGAATCTTTCGTTTAACCGAGTTAATTTGTTGTGTAAATTATAGCGGTAACTACCTGAAAAATGAGAACAAATTGTTATTGGACAATTTTCTGACACTGATTTATGGTATTAATCGGTATTCGATTTTCAATACTGATTTACTCTTTCATTGCTCTATAAGAAAAGGAAAAATTGATACAAATCGTTCATTTATCCGCATTAGTTTTTTTTTATTATATATAAGTGGTCCATGGAACGATTAAATATTCGAATACATGTTGCCGTATCAAAGTCTCCTCTATAATAAACGATTTGACACGTCTGGAGACGCATGATGTATCGTTGCCCGCATTCCATTCCCTTCGTCCTACTTCTCTGTATAAAATGTCGAATTGAAACGTATTAAAAAGTATTGACATTTTGAATATGTCTGAATTCTAAATCTTTTTGATGCGAAGAAAAGGATTGAAAAGTATTAGTTTCCATTAAATTTTACTGCGCTAAATGCGAGACGGTCTCTTTGGCCCGAGTGCCTCACCAGGGAAATTTCTCTGGTACGCTAAATCCCGTAAGGTCACCAGTCTTTGTAGTATATCTCGTCGGTGCATAAGGTTTATATTACCTGTACATACATATTTTGAAACATTTTCTTTGGATATTATATCAAACGGATTTTGCATGTCACGTAATATCCTTCGGACTACACGGACATTATTATTTTGATCATTTTGATTTCTTTGGTATTCATTGACTTATCCAGAACGCGCAACTGCCATATTGAACGACTCAATTGTCGTGTGAAATGTTTCGATTTTCACAAATTCATATAAAATTTTTCATTTTTCACTGATTCACAGAAGTCTTTCACTTTTTATTAGTTCACGCTAGGGAAAAGATTCATGATCGCTGCCCCGAGCAGCTGCAACGCTTTTCGAATCATCTATGTCGGCGCGCTTTTACTCCTCAGATTTCTGTCATTAATAACTCGATAATTACTGCGAATCTCGCAAAATGGTATGGGACTTTTATGTTTGTCTCAATCCAATCTACCCTCACACTTCGGGTTGGCAGCTAATTACCAGACACTTCGTATGATCTTTATGATATCAATCATACATAATGTCAATTCTTTTTATTAACATGTTAATTCATGTTATAAACGCGTAACAATGTGCGAAACCGTACTTGTCAAGTACGCTATTATGGTTGTAGCACGGACATAAACCGCCTAAACGTGCGGGCGTGCGGGCGTGCGTGCTTGCGTGCGGGCGGGCGGGCGTACGTGCGTGCGTGCGTGTACTAATAGTGGGTATGACTGCCTCGTGCGCGTATTACCTCATTCATACGATCAGGCATACTCCTTATTAGTCTTTTAATTTCATCTTGCGTAATTGTATTCCATTCGTTTTCGAGAATTATTCGCTGTTCTCGCAGTGACTGAGGAGCAGGTACGTGATTTCGTACTTTCCTGCCGAGATTGTCCCATAAGTGTTCGATTGGATTTAAATCTGGACTATTTGCTGGCCAATCGAATCGATTTATGCCAACTTCATCGAAGAAATCAAACACTCTTCTCGCAGTGTGTGGTCGAGCATTGTCTTGCATAAACAAGAAGTTCTCTCCGATGAAGGGTGCGTACGGAACAACATACGGAATGAGTATGTCTTCCACGTATATATCTGCGTTCATATTCTTGTCAAAAAAGTGCAGATCTGTATGAGCATTAGCTGAAATTCCTGCCCAAATCATTACAGAGCCTCCATTGTAGCTATGCCTCTCACTTACCGTACAGTCTGCAAATCGTTCTCCACCGCGACGATAAACTCGTTCTCGTCCATCTGGAGAATAGACACAAAAATGAGATTCATCGCTAAAGAGTACTTTGCTCCGGTCTGCGTAAGTCCAGTCTCTATGCTCAACTGCAAAATTGAGTCGAGCTACGCGATGGTGACATTTAAGCAAAGGTACAGCTGCTGGCCTGCGCGAAAACAGATTTTGTTCCTTTAATCTTCTCCGAACGGTGTTAACGGATACATTAATGTTGCGGACATCCTTTAAATTGTTTCTAATTTGAACAGATGTTCGATGTCTGTCTCTTAACGAATTTGAAACAATAAATCGGTCATCATTGTGATTGGTACATCGAGGACGTCCCGAACCAGGCCTTCTATGGAAAGAATTGGTTTGTAAGTACCTGGCATAAGCACGTTGCACAGTTGACACTGACAAATCAAGTGCCTGAGCAACGTACCTTCGACTTCTGCCATCTTTAATTAAAGCAATAACTTGAGCAGCCTTTTCAGGATTTATCGTCGCCATAATCGACGCAATAATTTCGATGCGAAACAATCAATTATGGTTTAAATTGATGAAGTTGCAAGAAGTAACGCGCCTCGAAAGGAAAAGATCACGGAAAAAGAAAAGTCGCACGAGGCAGCGCTTATCGGAGTGAACACGTTCGGAAAAGGAAAATTGTTTGTCTTTGTTTATTGTCTTGGCACATGCATTTAAGAAAAATCCAGTCAAGCCAGGCGTTAAAGCCCGGCGCACCGACAGAATCTCAGTCAAGCCAGAACGTAAGCCCGGCGTACTGACAAACTCGCGAAGTCCAGCGTACAAGAGATAGTGCCACTATCGGCGGTGGACCGTACGAAGGCCAAAAGCTGTACGAAGGCAATCTCTGATCATCTACGCGGGCACTCTTATATGTCCTGGGCAGCTCGAACTCGCGTGCGAGCCGAGGGGCTCGCGTGCGCGACAACCCAGATCGCCGCGTCGCGGCGGCTCCGTGGACTAGGAGCGCCAGGGAATTTCGACGTTCAGGTGGCGTCCAGCGACTCGGCATCCCGCGCGCCGGGTCACCGCGAACTCAGGCGCGATCCTGAACAGCATATTCAAGCTGTGTATCATAATGGCCAATCGTATGGAGAAGGTAGAGAGCTAGGGACAGCTTCGCGAACTAAAGTGTATACCACAGTGATCATGCGTAACTGAAGGGTAAAGAATGATAACTTTTGATAAAAATTAAATTTCCAATTCGCAAAATTGTGTAAATTATTGTATAGAGAATAATGAACGCGGCTATTGAAATTATGAAAGAGCCAAACGAACCGCAGAACCTCTTAGCCCCTTAAGCCTCGCTGAATCGACATTTGTTACAAATTCGAAATTGAATATCTCGACACCTAAATATCCTAGCAGCAAATTTCAAAAACGGTTTGAAAGCTTTGAAACCGTACTTTTCGAAAGATCTATCGAAATTGTGCGCAACGATATTTTTTCAAAATGGCGGGTGGTAAAAAGGAGAACATGAAAAGTTGCTAAAAAAAGGTTCGAGCATGCGACGGCGCATGGAGCAAAGTAAATGTCGCAGCTCAATGGGACGAAAAGTACCTAAAAGTATAGAATGTTTTCTTTAAAATACTTCGTTATAGAGCTTGATGCGATACTTATTCACTGAATTATGCAAATTTAACAAGAAAACCGCATTTTCAGCAAAATTTGGAACAACTCAGTGAAAAATGATCACATCGAGCTCGGTAAAGTAGCATTTTAAAGATAACACTCTATACTTTCATGTGCATTTGGTCCCATTACGCTGCGATACCTGATGCATACCATGCACCATCGCAAACACGGACCTTTGATTATCAATTTTGCATCCTCTCACTTTATCATCCGCCATTTTGAAAAAAATGGCCGAGCATAATTGCCATTCAGATATTCTTAAGGAGGACGTTTCAAGCTTCATTTTGCATTTCTGCGCATATTTGTATCTTCATTATTTACCAAGTTATGATCATTTGAAATTTTGTAATTTTTTCCCAAATTTTTAGTGTACGGGCTTTTTGCGTTTGAGTGTATAAGATCCGACTGTGATTTCTGGCCTAAGGATGCAGTTACTTGAGCGAAACGGAACGCATGGACCAATCACAGTCGTTCTATTCTTTTCTCGTTTCATTCCGCTGAAAATTTCTGCTCATATGATTACATCCTAATGCAACTGAATTTTTCATTTTCCTTGAACGTTATACATGCAGATGTGGCATGCCACTTTTGCCATTAACATTTCGTTTAATTAGTATATAGAATTCAGTATTATATACAATAATATTTTTTTCGATATCAATCTTGGTAAGTATAAATAATATTTGAATTATTACCTTTTGATTGAATATATTAGATGGTAGTGAATTTGCAGGTGTGGATAAGTTCAACTCGGTTGAGAAAGTTTTTCTTGCGGTCCCATTGCTACTACTATTAGTTGAAGGTGAGTAATGTATTATAATATTAAAGTAATTAAATATATTTAAATTTACTAATTTAATGAAACAATTTGCAAGTAATTTACTGTAAAAACTAACACACATATATATATAAAATAAAATAACTTATGTACATTATAAACAAAATAACTTATTCAAAAAGTGTCAAAGTACTTTTCATTGAAATTAAAATAATATTTTATATTTTAACTAACATTTTAATAAGCCATGATATAATTATTATATGATAATGCGAGTGGGTTACTGATATATTCATTACTGTATATATTCTTTACTATATCGTTAAATATGCAGAACAATAAGGAAGATATATTATACCAGCAGAAAAATCAATTGCATTATACTAAATATAGCAATAACATTTACTAATATACCACTTCAGATAATACAAAGCATTAATAATATTTGTAAAAACATTTATATTTACATAATTTAATTTAAATTTATATATTTATAAAAAGTTAATAAAATTTTAAATTTACATAAAAATAAAATATAAAAGTGTAGATTTTAATTATACAAGATGATATGTTTCGATTTTAATTTACAATAAAAACGTTACGATAGATTTTGTCATAAATCGGAATGTGTATATTAATTTAAATTTTGACATATTGTTTTTGAATTAAGTACGTTGAATTATAAATTCTTTTAGTAAATAATTTTGCTTATCTATGAAAGTAAATATCTGATGGTTGAGCAAAGGATGTACAGCCAGGTGGAATTGATTGTTCGCAAAGTGCATGTCGAATCTTCATTCTCACTTATAAATTTACTATAAAGGTCTTAGCAAAAATAAAAATGGCTCTGTTTTTACATAAGGTAGCAAATATGTTTTATGTATATGAATAAAAATATGTTGTAACTTTTCCAAACTTTGAAACAGAAATATATTATTATATTCATTCATTACAGCGTCAACATCCTTTGACACATTTGATCCAAATACATCTGCTTGTTCTTGGAGGCATATAAAAACTTTCGAAAAAAGTTTTCCTGATGCTGTGACTGTATATTGTATAGTGCAAAAAACTGAGTGATTTTATTATAGCCTCCAATGTAAGCATCAATTATTTTTCTTCCTCTGTATTCCATCATTCTTTAAACATTTATTCTGTACTCACATCCCATTTAATCCACATTTAAAACATAATTTCTACAATTCCTCTACAATCATATTCTACAATCATATTTCTACAATTACATAATTGTAATTATAGAAATATGATTGTATTTATAAATAATTAGAGCATTTATTTTTAAAATTTTAGCTATTGTTGCTGTTGTTTCAACTGATTTGATTTTAGTATGCTTCACATATTTCGTAAATTATTATGTATAGCAGTATACATTTGTTGTGAAATTTAGAATAGTTTAGATAAATATAATTGTTCATATAAATAATCATAATTTATAAACATGAAAAAATTTATAAAACATGCGTTAAATAATTTTAATGAAACAAAACAAAACTTAGGATAAACAATAACTCTACCTGGTTTAAGTTATGTTGAATTATTGTTTTACCTGTAAATCACAGTTTAATTAATAAAATAAAACAAAAAAAATAATGTGTGTAAGTAAATGTTAAAATTAAATATACTGATAAATTAAATATTATGGAAATTTATTTTTGTAATTAGAGTAATTTGTTCTTTTAAATTGTGCTTACACATATATAAATGAGTGAAATTTTGGCATTTATATAATACAATTTGTTAATGATGTATTAGTGATACAAATATTGTTGAAGAAAAAATTACTGATGCAAAATAAAGGAATAGTTTCTAATAGCAGATAAATTGCTGGATACGAATAAATAACTGGAATAATTTAATTGCATTGTTGGATAGTCTTGATCACATAAATAAACTCATATTTTCTATTACTTTAAGTTAAACTTTTCAAAAATATCATTGAGGATACTTTGTATTTACTTCATATTTTTTAGATTATCAATAGTTATGTTGAGAAAACTTAGAATTGAAATCAGTGTTGGCGTAAAAGATTATTTTTCATATAAAATAAATATAAATATAATTAAATAGCATTGCAAATTTAGTAACTTTACAATGCTATTGTTGTTTCAAAGAACAAAATGTCAACATTTAAGTTAATATACACACATTCTGATCCATGACAACAGGTAACGTTATTAGTTCATTTAATAAAATAAGCTAATACAGTAATGGTTCATGACTCTGTAACGATGTCCCATTTAGAAAAATTTATTATATATATATTTCATTATATATATATATTTATTATATATATATTTCATTATTTTCTTTTAAGAGGTAAGAGTATCAAAGTTTAATGAAAATCCTGTATTCGCACTCCTAATGTTCTCCTCTTGAGTCGTGAAGTAACGATGTAGATTGAGCAGGCTATTTATAGAACATGTTCTGTCAGAATCCTTTTCTCTTAAGTATGCAAGAACCAATATTTCAAAAAGTAATGTTACAACAAATTCCATTTGATATCTTTTTCTGTATATTTACATTTATTTATATATTGCAAATTCATTAATAAAAGTAAAATGTATAAGTTTACCATGAACAAATTTATTTTACACACACACATACACATACACACACACACACACATATATATTTATATATATATATCTTAGAATGTTTAAGAATCCGACAATGTTGCTATGCACAGATGTTCCTATATATCACAATTTTCAAAGGGAATATATATCTTTTAAATCAAAGAAATATGCATTTGATTAAAACAAATTTACAAATGAAATAAATTAATCATTTTTTTGAAAATGATTTCTATATCAAATCCTTTTTTTTATTTTTAGAAAATAACTTCTTACATACACGTTTCATTAAATATACGATGAGTGATACAAGAAAATAAATTTATATACGGGAAGACATAAGCGACGATTAGTTCAGCTGAATTCTGAAAATGATCTATCTGCTTTACGAGATAATATATTGGACAGAAATGTTCATGAAATTGAAGGAATTCCAACATCATCTAATGTGCAGCCTATTGTTCTAATGTTAATTATGATAATAATCATGATTATAATAAAGTTGACATGGAAAGCAATAGCGATATTGACATTGATTTGCTACATTATAGCGACGATGAAGTAAATACTTTTTGTGATGAAACTGATGTTTTGTATGAGGACTTCATTTATGATTATAGTGATAGCGATTACACCGATAGCGACAACTGTAATAGTAATTCTTTAAGTGAATCAGATTCAAGAGAACCTAATGCTTACGGCCATAGAGAGCTTTACGAAATTAATGGAATCAATGATGCTCAAATTGATAATGCAGCTTCATTTCGAGAAAGTATTCGAATTTGGGCTTTGGATTTTAAATTTTGCATAATGCTTTAACAGTGTTATTAAGAATTCTAAATGATAATATTAATATAAAGTTTCCAAATGATTCGAGAACATTTTTAAATACTCCAAAGCATGTACAAGTAATTCGATGAAAAATGGTCAGTATTGTCATTTAGGTTTAAAAGATGCTATTATACGTATAATAAATAAATTGATTGAAATTAAAGCTCTCATATGACAAAGAAAAAGAAATAAATTGTTTATTTCAACTGATGGTGCTCCACTAGGAAAATCTAGTGTTTGTCAATTTGGCCAATATTGTGCTCACCGACTGTTATTAACTTTGTTCAAGCGATTGGAATATTCGCTGGCAAAGTAAGCCTGAAGTTTAATGAGTTTCTTAATCCATTTATAAATGAAGCAGCAAGATTAATTAATAATGGTTTTTCATACAAAGGAACTAATTATAAAATCAAAATACAACCCTTATATGTGACGCACCAGCAAAATCATTTGTTTTGAAAACAAAATATCATAGCGGTTTCAATAGCTGTTCAAATGTAAAATTTATCGACAAAATATCGATAATACTATCTGCTTTCCAAATGAATGTCCAGAACTTATTACGAACAGACGAAGAGTTTTTTAATTTTAAATATAGTGAAAATTATCATGATGACTATCAAAAAGAAGAAACTATTTTTTAAAAATATCAAAAATTTTGGGTAATTTTAGTAAGCAGTGTGCCTTTAGACTACATGCACTTGGTGTGTCTAGGAGTAATGCGCAAATTACTTATATTATGGTTGAAAGGGCCTAAGAAATATAGATTATCCAGCAGACAAATTAATAATATATCAAATGATTTATTAAATTTACGAAAAGCATTTACCTTCTGATTTTCCAAGAAAACCACGATCATTAAAATATTTAAAATTGTGGAAAGCAACTGAAATTTAGAAATTTCCTTCTCTACTTTGGTCCTGTGGTACAATAAATCAACTTAAGGATAAAGCATATGAACATTTTCTGATGTTGCATATTAGTATTTCGTGTTTTAGCTGATTCAGTATCTATAAATGATCCAGCTAATATTATATGTGCACACAATCTTTTGCAGCAATTTGTTATGTTTTTTGAAAAGCTATATGGTATAAAATATATTACTTATAATGTACATATCTCAATCATTTAGCTGCAGATGTCATCAAATTTGGATCTCTAGATAAATTTAGTGCTTTTCAATTTTAAAACTTTATTTGTGCATAAAAAGATTAATTCGTAAAGGAGAGAAACCCATACAACAGCTAGCTTATAGACTTGAGAATCTAATCACGCCAATTGTTCGCTCCACGAAATTTTAGTAGAAATAAAAATAAGTTTAACAAACACATTTCTAATGGACCATTAACAAAAGATCGAATGTATATTACTCAATACAGAGTATTTCAAAACGGCTCAATAAATATTAATTGTGATGATGATAATAACGATTGCTTACTTTTAAAAAATGGTTATATCATAAAAGTTTTCAATTTTGTTCAAGCTGAAGACCATCAATATTACATCATTGGACAAAAATTGGAATCTCAAAATAATTTATATGAAATTCCATATAGATCCAGTTTATTAAATATTGTAATCGTGAACAAGAATAAACAATCATTAAATTCCTGGCGATGTGATGAAATATATGCAAAAATTTGTAAAATACAAGTTAAAATCAATTAATTGTATTTCCAATTTTACACACAAGTCAGTAAGTTTACGAAATTAAAAATTAACATTTTTTATTAAAGTATTTGATCAATAATTTCATATTTTTTTTCTCTTCCACTCTTCTTTTTACCCCAATTTCCTCCGCAGCGTGATTAATCCTGGTTTGCGTGATAGGCGCACGGTAGGCAAATTAGTTTTTTATTGCGGTGAGCACAAATATTCGTTGTAGTTTTAGATATTGTTATCATATACACTTTTTCACAAAAATATCAAAGAAAAATTCAAAAATGAATAATTTGTTAATAAATATCTATATAATTAGTATAAAAAATTCAACATTTCAAAAAAAGTGTTGCGCGAGTGCAGGGCAAACAGCCCAATAGATTGTGTTTTGGCCGAAAGCACCAGGTAACAATTTACATTTCTCAATATTCGTATTCTACTAAATGTAAGCCTTTAAAATATAACAATACTCTAACGGTAAACTTCCACCAATTGTTTCTCTAGAAAATTATCAAATAATATATGTAATTATGCATCTAAATGCAAATGTAGATGTTAATATTATTTTAGAGTACGTTAAGTAATTTATAATAGTTAAGAAGATTAATTATTAAAAAGAAAAAGAATTTGAAGAGAGCATACTTACACTTAAAATCAACTTTTTATAAGTTTTTTGTGGATGTAAACTTTATTGTANCAGAGAGAGAGAGAGAGAGAGAGAGAGAGAAGAGAGAGAGAGAGAGAGGAGAGAGAGAGGAGAGAGAGAGAGGAGAGCGAAGGAGTAAGTGTGAAGGAATGGAATGAATGGAGGAAAGCGAAAATTCGGCGGGTAGGAAAATAAGAATTAATAGGAGTAAACGGCGGCGATAGAAATATAGATATATACATATGTATAAGAATAGATGATAAGCGAAACAATTAATTATAAGAGATTAAGCGAGCGAGTAGAATGTAAAATATTTGTAAAGTAGATTTAAGGAGGTTGCGGGGGATGGGAATGGCTGTGTGTGTGTGCGACGGGGATAGGGGCGAGCGTAAATAAGGAAGTAAGCAGGAAAGATTAAATATTGGAATTTGTGTACCAGGGGAATTAATAAAGTATACATACAATTAATATTAATTAAATATTGAGCGGCCTTCAATTTTCGATAACTGATTTATTCTTTCATTTCTTTATAAGAGAAGAAAAATTGGTACGAATCATTCGTTTATCTGAGTTAATTTGTTGAATAAGATTAGAAGGGTATGTACCTGAAAAATAAGAACAAATTGTAATTGCACGTGTGCAATTTTTTGACACTGATTTATGGTATTAATCGATATTCGATTTTCGGTACTGATTTACTCTTTCATTTCTCTATAAGAAAACAGAAAATTAATACGAATCGTCCATTAATCCGCGTTAACTTGATGAATAAATTAGATATTGATCGGCCTTCGATTTTCGGTAGTAATTTATTCTCTCATTTCTTTATAAGAGAAGAAATTTGGTACGAATCTTTCGTTTAACCGAGTTAATTTGTTGTGTAAATTATAGCGGTAACTACCTGAAAAATGAGAACAAATTGTTATTGGACAATTTTCTGACACTGATTTATGGTATTAATCGGTATTCGATTTTCAATACTGATTTACTCTTTCATTGCTCTATAAGAAAAGGAAAAATTGATACAAATCGTTCATTTATCCGCATTAGTTTTTTTTTATTATATATAAGTGGTCCATGGAACGATTAAATATTCGAATACATGTTGCCGTATCAAAGTCTCCTCTATAATAAACGATTTGACACGTCTGGAGACGCATGATGTATCGTTGCCCGCATTCCATTCCCTTCGTCCTACTTCTCTGTATAAAATGTCGAATTGAAACGTATTAAAAAGTATTGACATTTTGAATATGTCTGAATTTGAATCTTTTTGATGCGAAGAAAAGGATTGAAAAGTATTAGTTTCCATTAAATTTTACTGCGCTAAATGCGAGACGGTCTCTTTGGCCCGAGTGCCTCACCAGGGAAATTTCTCTGGTACGCTAAATCCCGTAAGGTCACCAGTCTTTGTAGTATATCTCGTCGGTGCATAAGGTTTATATTACCTGTACATACATATTTTGAAACATTTTCTTTGGATATTATATCAAACGGATTTTGCATGTCACGTAATATCCTTCGGACTACACGGACATTATTATTTTGATCATTTTGATTTCTTTGGTATTCATTGACTTATCCAGAACGCGCAACTGCCATATTGAACGACTCAATTGTCGTGTGAAATGTTTCGATTTTCACAAATTCATATAAAATTTTCATTTTTCACTGATTCACAGAAGTCTTTCACTTTTTATTAGTTCACGCTAGGGAAAAGATTCATGATCGCTGCCCCGAGCAGCTGCAACGCTTTTCGAATCATCTATGTCGGCGCGCTTTTACTCCTCAGATTTCTGTCATTAATAACTCGATAATTACTGCGAATCTCGCAAAATGGTATGGGACTTTTATGTTTGTCTCAATCCAATCTACCCTCACACTTCGGGTTGGCAGCTAATTACCAGACACTTCGTATGATCTTTATGATATCAATCATACATAATGTCAATTCTTTTTATTAACATGTTAATTCATGTTATAAACGCGTAACAATGTGCGAAACCGTACTTGTCAAGTACGCTATTATGGTTGTAGCACGGACATAAACCGCCTAAACGTGCGGGCGTGCGGGCGTGCGTGCTTGCGTGCGGGCGGGCGGGCGTACGTGCGTGCGTGCGTGTACTAATAGTGGGTATGACTGCCTCGTGCGCGTATTACCTCATTCATACGATCAGGCATACTCCTTATTAGTCTTTTAATTTCATCGCGCAATTGCGTAATTGTATTCCATTCGTTTTCGAGAATTATTCGCTGTTCTCGCAGTGACTGAGGAGCAGGTACGTGATTTCGTACTTTCCTGCCGAGATTGTCCCATAAGTGTTCGATTGGATTTAAATCTGGACTATTTGCTGGCCAATCGAATCGATTTATGCCAACTTCATCGAAGAAATCAAACACTCTTCTCGCAGTGTGTGGTCGAGCATTGTCTTGCATAAACAAGAAGTTCTCTCCGATGAAGGGTGCGTACGGAACAACATACGGAATGAGTATGTCTTCCACGTATATATCTGCGTTCATATTCTTGTCAAAAAAGTGCAGATCTGTATGAGCATTAGCTGAAATTCCTGCCCAAATCATTACAGAGCCTCCATTGTAGCTATGCCTCTCACTTACCGTACAGTCTGCAAATCGTTCTCCACCGCGACGATAAACTCGTTCTCGTCCATCTGGAGAATAGACACAAAAATGAGATTCATCGCTAAAGAGTACTTTGCTCCGGTCTGCGTAAGTCCAGTCTCTATGCTCAACTGCAAAATTGAGTCGAGCTACGCGATGGTGACATTTAAGCAAAGGTACAGCTGCTGGCCTGCGCGAAAACAGATTTTGTTCCTTTAATCTTCTCCGAACGGTGTTAACGGATACATTAATGTTGCGGACATCCTTTAAATTGTTTCTAATTTGAACAGATGTTCGATGTCTGTCTCTTAACGAATTTGAAACAATAAATCGGTCATCATTGTGATTGGTACATCGAGGACGTCCCGAACCAGGCCTTCTATGGAAAGAATTGGTTTGTAAGTACCTGGCATAAGCACGTTGCACAGTTGACACTGACAAATCAAGTGCCTGAGCAACGTACCTTCGACTTCTGCCATCTTTAATTAAAGCAATAACTTGAGCAGCCTTTTCAGGATTTATCGTCGCCATAATCGACGCAATAATTTCGATGCGAAACAATCAATTATGGTTTAAATTGATGAAGTTGCAAGAAGTAACGCGCCTCGAAAGGAAAAGATCACGGAAAAAGAAAAGTCGCACGAGGCAGCGCTTATCGGAGTGAACACGTTCGGAAAAGGAAAATTGTTTGTCTTTGTTTATTGTCTTGGCACATGCATTTAAGAAAAATCCAGTCAAGCCAGGCGTTAAAGCCCGGCGCACCGACAGAATCTCAGTCAAGCCAGAACGTAAGCCCGGCGTACTGACAAACTCGCGAAGTCCAGCGTACAAGAGATAGTGCCACTATCGGCGGTGGACCGTACGAAGGCCAAAAGCTGTACGAAGGCAATCTCTGATCATCTACGCGGGCACTCTTATATGTCCTGGGCAGCTCGAACTCGCGTGCGAGCCGAGGGGCTCGCGTGCGCGACAACCCAGATCGCCGCGTCGCGGCGGCTCCGTGGACTAGGAGCGCCAGGGAATTTCGACGTTCAGGTGGCGTCCAGCGACTCGGCATCCCGCGCGCCGGGTCACCGCGAACTCAGGCGCGATCCTGAACAGCATATTCAAGCTGTGTATCATAATGGCCAATCGTATGGAGAAGGTAGAGAGCTAGGGACAGCTTCGCGAACTAAAGTGTATACCACAGTGATCATGCGTAACTGAAGGGTAAAGAATGATAACTTTTGATAAAAATTAAATTTCCAATTCGCAAAATTGTGTAAATTATTGTATAGAGAATAATGAACGCGGCTATTGAAATTATGAAAGAGCCAAACGAACCGCAGAACCTCTTAGCCCCTTAAGCCTCGCTGAATCGACATTTGTTACAAATTCGAAATTGAATATCTCGACACCTAAATATCCTAGCAGCAAATTTCAAAAACGGTTTGAAAGCTTTGAAACCGTACTTTTCGAAAGATCTATCGAAATTGTGCGCAACGATATTTTTTCAAAATGGCGGGTGGTAAAAAGGAGAACATGAAAAGTTGCTAAAAAAAGGTTCGAGCATGCGACGGCGCATGGAGCAAAGTAAATGTCGCAGCTCAATGGGACGAAAAGTACCTAAAAGTATAGAATGTTTTCTTTAAAATACTTCGTTATAGAGCTTGATGCGATACTTATTCACTGAATTATGCAAATTTAACAAGAAAACCGCATTTTCAGCAAAATTTGGAACAACTCAGTGAAAAATGATCACATCGAGCTCGGTAAAGTAGCATTTTAAAGATAACACTCTATACTTTCATGTGCATTTGGTCCCATTACGCTGCGATACCTGATGCATACCATGCACCATCGCAAACACGGACCTTTGATTATCAATTTTGCATCCTCTCACTTTATCATCCGCCATTTTGAAAAAAATGGCCGAGCATAATTGCCATTCAGATATTCTTAAGGAGGACGTTTCAAGCTTCATTTTGCATTTCTGCGCATATTTGTATCTTCATTATTTACCAAGTTATGATCATTTGAAATTTTGTAATTTTTTCCCAAATTTTTAGTGTACGGGCTTTTTGCGTTTGAGTGTATAAGATCCGACTGTGATTTCTGGCCTAAGGATGCAGTTACTTGAGCGAAACGGAACGCATGGACCAATCACAGTCGTTCTATTCTTTTCTCGTTTCATTCCGCTGAAAATTTCTGCTCATATGATTACATCCTAATGCAACTGAATTTTTCATTTTCCTTGAACGTTATACATGCAGATGTGGCATGCCACTTTTGCCATTAACATTTCGTTTAATTAGTATATAGAATTCAGTATTATATACAATAATATTTTTTTCGATATCAATCTTGGTAAGTATAAATAATATTTGAATTATTACCTTTTGATTGAATATATTAGATGGTAGTGAATTTGCAGGTGTGGATAAGTTCAACTCGGTTGAGAAAGTTTTTCTTGCGGTCCCATTGCTACTACTATTAGTTGAAGGTGAGTAATGTATTATAATATTAAAGTAATTAAATATATTTAAATTTACTAATTTAATGAAACAATTTGCAAGTAATTTACTGTAAAAACTAACACACATATATATATAAAATAAAATAACTTATGTACATTATAAACAAAATAACTTATTCAAAAAGTGTCAAAGTACTTTTCATTGAAATTAAAATAATATTTTATATTTTAACTAACATTTTAATAAGCCATGATATAATTATTATATGATAATGCGAGTGGGTTACTGATATATTCATTACTGTATATATTCTTTACTATATCGTTAAATATGCAGAACAATAAGGAAGATATATTATACCAGCAGAAAAATCAATTGCATTATACTAAATATAGCAATAACATTTACTAATATACCACTTCAGATAATACAAAGCATTAATAATATTTGTAAAAACATTTATATTTACATAATTTAATTTAAATTTATATATTTATAAAAAGTTAATAAAATTTTAAATTTACATAAAAATAAAATATAAAAGTGTAGATTTTAATTATACAAGATGATATGTTTCGATTTTAATTTACAATAAAAACGTTACGATAGATTTTGTCATAAATCGGAATGTGTATATTAATTTAAATTTTGACATATTGTTTTTGAATTAAGTACGTTGAATTATAAATTCTTTTAGTAAATAATTTTGCTTATCTATGAAAGTAAATATCTGATGGTTGAGCAAAGGATGTACAGCCAGGTGGAATTGATTGTTCGCAAAGTGCATGTCGAATCTTCATTCTCACTTATAAATTTACTATAAAGGTCTTAGCAAAAATAAAAATGGCTCTGTTTTTACATAAGGTAGCAAATATGTTTTATGTATATGAATAAAAATATGTTGTAACTTTTCCAAACTTTGAAACAGAAATATATTATTATATTCATTCATTACAGCGTCAACATCCTTTGACACATTTGATCCAAATACATCTGCTTGTTCTTGGAGGCATATAAAAACTTTCGAAAAAAGTTTTCCTGATGCTGTGACTGTATATTGTATAGTGCAAAAAACTGAGTGATTTTATTATAGCCTCCAATGTAAGCATCAATTATTTTTCTTCCTCTGTATTCCATCATTCTTTAAACATTTATTCTGTACTCACATCCCATTTAATCCACATTTAAAACATAATTTCTACAATTCCTCTACAATCATATTCTACAATCATATTTCTACAATTACATAATTGTAATTATAGAAATATGATTGTATTTATAAATAATTAGAGCATTTATTTTTAAAATTTTAGCTATTGTTGCTGTTGTTTCAACTGATTTGATTTTAGTATGCTTCACATATTTCGTAAATTATTATGTATAGCAGTATACATTTGTTGTGAAATTTAGAATAGTTTAGATAAATATAATTGTTCATATAAATAATCATAATTTATAAACATGAAAAAATTTATAAAACATGCGTTAAATAATTTTAATGAAACAAAACAAAACTTAGGATAAACAATAACTCTACCTGGTTTAAGTTATGTTGAATTATTGTTTTACCTGTAAATCACAGTTTAATTAATAAAATAAAACAAAAAAAATAATGTGTGTAAGTAAATGTTAAAATTAAATATACTGATAAATTAAATATTATGGAAATTTATTTTTGTAATTAGAGTAATTTGTTCTTTTAAATTGTGCTTACACATATATAAATGAGTGAAATTTTGGCATTTATATAATACAATTTGTTAATGATGTATTAGTGATACAAATATTGTTGAAGAAAAAATTACTGATGCAAAATAAAGGAATAGTTTCTAATAGCAGATAAATTGCTGGATACGAATAAATAACTGGAATAATTTAATTGCATTGTTGGATAGTCTTGATCACATAAATAAACTCATATTTTCTATTACTTTAAGTTAAACTTTTCAAAAATATCATTGAGAGATACTTTGTATTTACTTCATATTTTTTAGATTATCAATAGTTATGTTGAGAAAACTTAGAATTGAAATCAGTGTTGGCGTAAAAGATTATTTTTCATATAAAATAAATATAAATATAATTAAATAGCATTGCAAATTTAGTAACTTTACAATGCTATTGTTGTTTCAAAGAACAAAATGTCAACATTTAAGTTAATATACACACATTCTGATCCATGACAACAGGTAACGTTATTAGTTCATTTAATAAAATAAGCTAATACAGTAATGGTTCATGACTCTGTAACGATGTCCCATTTAGAAAAATTTATTATATATATATTTCATTATATATATATATTTATTATATATATATTTCATTATTTTCTTTTAAGAGGTAAGAGTATCAAAGTTTAATGAAAATCCTGTATTCGCACTCCTAATGTTCTCCTCTTGAGTCGTGAAGTAACGATGTAGATTGAGCAGGCTATTTATAGAACATGTTCTGTCAGAATCCTTTTCTCTTAAGTATGCAAGAACCAATATTTCAAAAAGTAATGTTACAACAAATTCCATTTGATATCTTTTTCTGTATATTTACATTTATTTATATATTGCAAATTCATTAATAAAAGTAAAATGTATAAGTTTACCATGAACAAATTTATTTTACACACACACATACACATACACACACACACACACACATATATATTTATATATATATATCTTAGAATGTTTAAGAATCCGACAATGTTGCTATGCACAGATGTTCCTATATATCACAATTTTCAAAGGGAATATATATCTTTTAAATCAAAGAAATATGCATTTGATTAAAACAAATTTACAAATGAAATAAATTAATCATTTTTATTGAAAATGATTTCTATATCAAATCCTTTTTTTTATTTTTAGAAAATAACTTCTTACATACACGTTTCATTAAATATACGATGAGTGATACAAGAAAAATAAATTTATATACGGGAAGACATAAGCGACGATTAGTTCAGCTGAATTCTGAAAATGATCTATCTGCTTTACGAGATAATATATTGGACAGAAATGTTCATGAAATTGAAGGAATTCCAACATCATCTAATGTGCAGCCTATCTGTTCTAATGTTAATTATGATAATAATCATGATTATAATAAAGTTGACATGGAAAGCAATAGCGATATTGACATTGATTTGCTACATTATAGCGACGATGAAGTAAATACTTTTTGTGATGAAACTGATGTTTTGTATGAGGACTTCATTTATGATTATAGTGATAGCGATTACACCGATAGCGACAACTGTAATAGTAATTCTTTAAGTGAATCAGATTCAAGAGAACCTAATGCTTACGGCCATAGAGAGCTTTACGAAATTAATGAAATCAATGATGCTCAAATTGATAATGCAGCTTCATTTCGAGAAAGTATTCGAATTTGGGCTTTGGATTTTAAAATTTTGCATAATGCTTTAACAGTGTTATTAAGAATTCTAAATGATAATATTAATATAAAGTTTCCAAATGATTCGAGAACATTTTTAAATACTCCAAAGCATGTACAAGTAATTTCGATGAAAAATGGTCAGTATTGTCATTTAGGTTTAAAAGATGCTATTATACGTATAATAAATAAATTGATTGAAATTAAAGCTCTCCATGACAAAGAAAAAGAAATAAAATTGTTTATTTCAACTGATGGTGCTCCACTAGGAAAATCTAGTGCTTTGTCAATTTGGCCAATATTGTGCTCACCGACTGTTATTAACTTTGTTCAAGCGATTGGAATATTCGCTGGCGAAAGTAAGCCTGAAAATTCTAATGAGTTTCTTAATCCATTTATAAATGAAGCAGCAGAATTAATTAATAATGGTTTTTCATACAAAGGAACTAATTATAAAATCAAAATACAAACCCTTATATGTGACGCACCAGCAAAATCATTTGTTTTGAAAACAAAATATCATAGCGGTTTCAATAGCTGTTCCAAATGTAAAATTTATCGACAAAATATCGATAATACTATCTGCTTTCCAAATGAATGTCCAGAACCATTATTACGAACAGACGAAGAGTTTTTTAATTTTAAATATAGTGAAAATTATCATGATGACTATCAAAAAGAAGAAACTATTTTTTAAAATATCAAAAATTTTGGAGTAATTTTAGTAAGCAGTGTGCCTTTAGACTACATGCACTTGGTGTATCTAGGAGTAATGCGCAAATTACTTATATTATGGTTGAAAGGGCCTAAGAAATATAGATTATCCAGCAGACAAATTAATAATATATCAAATGATTTATTAAATTTACGAAAGCATTTACCTTCTGATTTTCCAAGAAAACCACGATCATTAAAATATTTAAAATTGTGGAAAGCAACTGAATTTAGAAATTTCCTTCTCTACTTTGGTCCTGTGGTACTAATAAATCAACTTAAGGATAAAGCATATGAACATTTTCTGATGTTGCATATTAGTATTCGTGTTTTAGCTGATTCAGTATCTATAAATGATCCAGCTAATATTATATGTGCACACAATCTTTTGCAGCAATTTGTTATGTTTTTTGAAAAGCTATATGGTATAAAATATATTACTTATAATGTACATAATCTCAATCATTTAGCTGCAGATGTCATCAAATTTGGATCTCTAGATAAATTTAGTGCTTTTCAATTTTAAAACTTTATTTGTGCATAAAAAGATTAATTCGTAAAGGAGAGAAACCCATACAACAGCTAGCTTATAGACTTGAGGAATCTAATCACGCCATTGTTCGCTCCACGAAAATTTTTAGTAGAAATAAAAATAAGTTTAACAAAACACATTCTAATGGACCATTAACAAAAGATCGAATGTATATTACTCAATACAGAGTATTTCAAAACGGCTCAATAAATATTAATTGTGATGATGATAATAACGATTGCTTACTTTTAAAAAATGGTTATATCATAAAAGTTTTCAATTTTGTTCAAGCCGAAGACCATCAATATTACATCATTGGACAAAAATTGGAATCTCAAAATAATTTATATGAAATTCCATATAGATCCAGTTTATTAAATATTGTAATCGTGAACAAGAATAAACAATCATTAAATTCCTGGCGATGTGATGAAATATATGCAAAAATTTGTAAAATACAAGTTAAAAATCAATTAATTGTATTTCCAATTTTACACACAAGTCAGTAAGTTTACGAAATTAAAAATTAACATTTTTATTTAAAGTATTTGATCAATATTTCATATTTTTCTTCTCTCTTCCACTCTTCTTTTTACCCCAATTTCCTCCGCAGCGTGATTAATCCCTGGTTTTGCGTGATAGGCGCACGGTAGGCAAATTAGTTTTTTATTGCGGTGAGCACAAATATTCGTTGTAGTTTTAGATATTGTTTATCATATACACTTTTTTCACAAAAATATCAAAGAAAAATTCAAATGAATAATTTGTTAATAAATATCTATATAATTAGTATAAAAAATTCAACATTTCAATAAAAGTGTTGCGCGAGTGCAGGGCAAACAGCCCAATAGATTGTGTTTTGGCCGAAAAGCACCAGGTAACAATTTTATTTCTCAATATTCGTATTCTACTAAATGTAAGCCTTTAAAATAATATAACAATGTACTGGTAAACTTCCACAATTGTTTCTCTAGAAAATTATCAAATAATATATGTAATTATGCATCTAAATGCAAATGTAGATGTTAATATTATTTTAGAGTACGTTAAGTAATTTATAATAGTTTAAGAAGATTAATTATTAAAAGAAAAGAATTTGAAGAGAGCATACTTACCTAAAATCAACTTTTTATAAGTTTTTTGTGGAATGTAAACTTTATTGTAATCAATCATAAATTGAAGTTTATGTTTAGATAAAATATGGTTAAATTTACATTTTTGTTGTTCAATTCCTTCAAAGCAAATTATATATACTTATAATGCGCTAACTAAATGTTTAATATAGTAAATAAATTATGTGAATTATTTTCAGTTAGTACTAGTATTCAATAGCTGAGTTCGATGATGGTATATTAGCAGTACCTACTGCTTGGTTAAACTTGACAAAAAAGGCGTGTAAATATCCTCCTTATAGAAACGATAAAAATATATTAGATGCAATAAAAAGAATGGAGATCGCAAAAGATGGATGGATAACATACAAAGTAAAAAGGATCTTTGGAACTGCAGGTAATGTATTTGAACAATTCATTAGTATTTGTTTTTAGGCATAATGTCTGTATTAGTCCCCTATATTTAAAAATTGTATTTTCTATAATTATTCTTTTCGATATTATACATATTTATAAAAAATTATGCTAATATACATTTAAAGTTAATAAATACTTACAGATCACACAGAATAATTAGTAACGTAACGAATATAGAAGTCTATTTTATTTAGGCATTATATCATGAGTACAAAATATAGACAGTTGTTTCTTGTAATATTTATCTTTTTCACTAATTTCATTTTGTACATTTATTATGTTACTAATGTTCAATTGTTAAGAATATTTTTTCAACTATTTTAATTTTCACGAACATTTAATCTATATTTTATTTGATATGATATTTGTATATTTCAATTTACTTATGAGTGTCTGAAACGGTACTTAACTTTGCTATTGTTTTTCTTAATTTAAACTTAATGATAACCACATAAGAAAATGAAAGTAGTTAATATTTATAGATATAGCTAAAAGTAAAATATTGTAAATCAGTTTACTTTTTAATAAAATTTAGATACATATGACGACGCAAAAGAGAAGCAACAGATCGCAATAGAAGAATCTGATCTTGAAAATAATGAAAAACTAAAAAAAAGTAGACATTCACGGAAGAGGAAGGAAAGAAGTACTTCTCCTGAGAATGTGGATACTACAAGTAGTTCAGAAGACAATGATTCTCTACTTAAAAAAGGATATTCTAAATCTTCATTAGGATTAGGATAGCAAAGTACTCAAATCCTCCAAAAAGTGTAATCAGTTCTATAAGTAGTCTCAACGTCAACATATTAAAAAATTCAAAGTTAAATAAACGGAATGAGAACGATTCGATGAACGAATCCGTAATTTCTATTGATACTGGTAATTATTTTGTATATAAAAGAAGTTATTAGGAAAATTAAATAATTATATATTAATATGCAGCTACTTTAATTTTTAGTTTGCTTTTCTTATTGAAAAGATTGTAGAATCGTTTAATTTGATTGCCGCTAATTTATAATAACACAGTTTTTAAATGCTACATAGCTGCAGTAGTTGATTTCTTTAGGTTTATACGTTTAAAATGTCTATCTAAAATAACCCAGTTTATTTTATTTACCATCAAGAATATATTACTATAATAGTGCCCTAACTGTTGTTAACTTATCGACTTTCGGAAATTTTAAAATTATTAAATTAACAAAAGTTAGGGCACTCTTATAGTAATATGTTCTTGATAGTAAATAAAATAAAACATCCGAATACTATTTTTTCTTTCGACTAATACTTAGCGAGATATTGTAAGTTAAATGTGGAAAAAGTTACCAAGTTTTTCTTAAATATCTCAAAAAATATTAAACAAATGAAAAAATGTTTCAGGCAAAAGTTCTTCAAATTAATTAGTAGAAAAAGATGATATAATAAAAAATTGGAATTTCTATTTAAGAAAATTGATGATCAGTAAATATCTCGAAAGTAGCGTCATCTATGAACAAAATGCTATCGCTTTATTATATCCCCATTCAAGCCAAACAACTTTTGTCTTAAACATTTTTCGATTTACTGCAGTGTTTCTGAGATATTTGAGTGGATCCTTTAAAACGGGACACTGTATGTTATGAAATACAATTATCTATTACAATTTCTATTACTATATGGAAAAATTAAGAAATGCAATATTTATTACTTATCTAACTTTACTGATTGCCGTCCCTTAATTGTAAAATATTTATACTTGAAGGAAAGTTAAAATTAAAAACATAATAAACATTTATAATGGAATAAAATTAAAATACATATTTTTCCTAAAGAAAACAGTATTGTGATGTAATAATCACAACAAATATATTTGTTGCTAAAATTTTGCATGAAATAAAAACAAAAACCTAAAAACGAAAAGCAAAAGATGTACATATAAATATTATATTTTACAGAAAAATCTGGAAAGAATCTCAAATGCCAACAAGAAATTTGAATTCCAGGATTACAGATTTTTCACTACAGAGAAAAAATTGAATTATGCGATTGGTATGTATAAAATAGAATAGTAATGCCATTCATAATTGTAATATATTTTTAAACAATGTAAGATTGTAATTGAGTAACATAAAATGTTTTAGCTACAGGAAAATTGAACTATAAGAAAAGTATGAGAGTATTGCAAGAAATAAACGATTTAAAAAGAAGGATTGAAAATATGAAGAATTCTAATGCACATGGTTTTTGTAACACACACAAATATTGCGACAAAGACGAAAATTTTAAAGCAATTTAACCTCATTTTTGCCACTGGAAAATATTGGAGACTACAAAAAGCTGGAGGAAGAATTGAAAGATTCTAAATTACAGGAATTTATGATATGATGAAGTATAAATATTTACCAACCTTAATAAATTTATTTATTAAAATCAAAGAAGTATAAAAAATCTCATCTGTTCATAGAAATCAAATTAGCTTATTAGAAAATATTATATTGAACAAAATGAAATGTATTTTTATTAAATAAATCCGAACCTGATGTCAAAATTACTCTAGATTACCTCATATTTTGTTCATCTTATAAAAGAGCCTTATAAGTAAATTATATTAATGAAAATTCAATTTGTTTACTTGAAAATATACTGCAAAACAAACTTAGATCTGCTGAAATTGATTTTGATACTATAATTGATGAGAGAAAATGAAAAACCTTTAAATTTTGTAATGATGTATTGTATTTTTACTATTTTCTATTTTTTATCAACCGTAAAAAATCAAAATTAAAAATTTTTTCATTAGCTTTAAATCGATATAATGATAATAAATCGTTTAATACTGTTAAAAAGAGATATTTTAATATTTGAATCAGACTTTTTAAACTATGTATAAAATAGAAAAGGCAGTCATAAATAACAGGCAAAAACGACAACAGAGAATTGTATTTTTCTTATTATTAAAATTTTTATTAAAGACGCAATAAGTGCAGATATTGTTTTCAAAAATAAAATGAAGGATCTTAGATGTATATATTGCTGAAAAGTAACAAAAGTTATTTTTTTTATTCTGTTTTATTTGAATTAATGTTATCTTGACTACCATTTTCCCCAAAAAACTAAATATTAATCAAAATACCTCGATTATTTTAGCACTTTTCCATGAATTCTTCTTTATTTACCAGAACTATTAGGTACAGTAAAACATAAAGCATAAATATAAAGCATGGTGTGTTGCTTGGGTGTTTTTAACCTTTGCTAATTAGAATCTGAAGTGATCATATCATATAACGTACAGGTGATGGACAATTTAAAATATAATTTTATTTATGCATTTCAATTGTAAAAAAATGTCCATTTTACATATTATATCTCGTTTAAATTTACACTTCAAAATGTCACTTATTAACATCAGTATATTTGCAGCAACATAATTTAATATTATAAATTTAAAATGTTTAAAAAGTATAGAATTATTTTTCTTGATTCGTAAAAGTTAAATAATTTTTGTTTTAATAAATATAATAATGCTTCTTCAAAAATAAAAATGAAATTAACAGAAAAACACTATATAAGTATAAGACTAGACACGGTATTATTGTGTTATAAGTATATTTCAAATACTAATATACATTTGTATTCACATGAACGGACGTCTATTAAGCTGGCTTGCACAATATACAGGGTGCACGATTTATCTGAAGACATTGAAATATCTCGAGAACTATGCATTGGATAAAAAAAGTGGTTAATGAAAGTTGTTAGTCTCGAAGGGGGACATCCAATGATACCAAACTCGACCTCCCACCCCACCCCCTGGGGGTTAGGGGCAACTTTGAAATCTTAAATGGAAACCCCCATTTTCTATTGCAGATACGGATTCTACGTCACAAAATACGTAAATTTTGTCCGAATTTTTTTTTATTCGTGATAGATGGCGCTGTAATCGCAAAAAATTATATTTTCCGCAATTCTCCAGAAATGATCATTGGATTGAGAAATAAAAAATACCTATTCAATATTTTTAAAGAACATAATAAAAGTTATTCCCCCCCATCCTCTCGGGGTAGGGTGGGTGATAACGTTCAAATCTCAAATGGGGACCCACATTTGGGAACCGCATTGGGACCGCATTGCACTGCCTTTTATTACAATATAATAAGCCGTAGTTCGCCATAGACCCACAGTGGCGCGTCGAGCAGTTCCCTCTTCGATTCGGGTTCCCATTTGAGATTTGAACGTTACCACCCACCCTACCTCGAAAGGATGGGGGGGAATAACTTTTATTATGTTCTTTAAAAATATTGAACAGGTATTTTTTATTTCTCAATCCAATGATCATTTCTGGAGAATTGCGGAAAATATAATTTTTTGCGATTACAGCGCCATCTATCACTAATCAAAAAAAAGTTTCGGACAAAATTTACGTATTTTGTGGCGTAGAATCCGTATCTGCAATAAAAATGGGGGTTTCCATTTAAGATTTCAAAGTTGCCCCCAACCCCCACCCCCAGGGGGTGGGGTGGGAAGTCGAGTTTGGTATCATTGGATGTCCCCCTTCGAGGCTAACAACTTTCATTAACCACTTTTTTTATCCAATGCATAGTTCTCGAGATATTTCAATGTCTTCAGATAAATCGTGCACCCTGTATAGTATATATATATATATATAAATAAATAAATATATATACCAGGTGTATGCATAAGTTTTTTCCGGTTTTTTGGTACAAAAAAACACGTAATTTTCAAGGGAAAAAAATTTTTTATTGGCCATTGGCCAATATTTTGAATAAAACTTCTACACATTTCGCCCATCTTTCAGGTAACTTATGAATACCATGCCAGAAAAACTGCTTGTCTTTTGCGGCAAACCATTCGTCGAGCCATTTTCCAACTTCCTCGAAATTTCTGAAGTGCTGCTCTGCGAGCTCGTGCCCCATTGATGCGAAGAGATGATAGTCAGATGGCGCCAGGTCTGGCGAATACGGCGGGTGCGGAAGGATGTCCCATCCAAGCGATTTCAAGGTTTCTTTCACTGGTTTTGC
The DNA here is from genome assembly GCF_003227715.2 of Harpegnathos saltator. NCBI lineage: Eukaryota > Metazoa > Arthropoda > Insecta > Hymenoptera > Formicidae > Harpegnathos > Harpegnathos saltator. The sequence continues at coordinate 183,867 of NW_020230150.1, read as the reverse complement.
TATGTGAGACGGCGCATTGTCGTGTAACAAAATCACTTTGCCATGTCTTCTGGCCCATTCTGGTCGTCTTTCGATTAATGCGTGGTTTAAATTAATCATTTGTTGGCGATAGCGTTGTGTATTAACGGTTTCGCCGGGCTTCAAGAGTTCATAATACACAATACCGCTCTGGTCCCACCAGACACAGAGCATGGTCTTCTTGCCGAAGATTTGGCCTTGCTGTTGAAGGACCGGCTTCGCCAGGTGAAAGCCACGATTTTTTCCGCTTCGGGTTTTCAAAATAAATCCATTTTTCGTCACCCGTCACAATTCGATGCAAAAATGATTTCCTTTCGTGGCGTTGAAGCAGCACTTCACAAGTGACTTTGCGATTTTCCATTTGACGTTCATTCTAATCGTGTGGGACTCATTTACCGAGTTTATTGATCTTCCCCATTGCTCGTAAACGTCTGCTATTCTTGTGATACGTTGTGCTGTTCTGTTTCTTGTGACACATGTAATGCTTCTGCTAATTGCCGTTGAGTTAGAGTTGGGTTATCATCCAATAACTCCTGCAATTGCTCGTTTTCGCATTTTTGTGGTCTACCAGAGCGCTCACTGTCTTTCACATTAAAATCACCACTTTTAAATTGTCGAAACCATGTCTCACATGTTCTAATCGATGGAGCGTGTTCACCATATGTTTCTACAAGCAAACGTTGACTTTCAGCAGCCTTTTTCTTTTGATTAAATAAGAAAAGCAATGCGTGCCGCAAATGTTCTTTTTCAGGCACAAAACTCGACATGATCACTGAACGATAAAACAAAGACGCTAGTTTTTGACGGACTCAACTTGTGTGTGTTTGTAGTTTAATGTCAGATGAACAAAATGACGTATGTGTGAAATTAATACGCTGCGTACTTTTCGCTGGCGCCATCTCTTAGTTAAACCGGAAAACACTTATGCATACACCTGGTATATATAATATATCTGTTTACATCTCTTTTATAAAAAATGAATAAAAAGTTATAGGATAGACAAGAGACATACCACTCGAAATATTAGTGTCTTCGTTGACATCTATAATACATTTTTCAGTGCTGCTTCCTGCATGACTTGCAACGCATTGCCTGTAGACATCTGTATACAAAAGACAGAGAGACAGAGTAGAGACAGAGGGAGGGAGAGAGACAGAGAAATTGAGAGAGAGAGAGAGAGAGAGAGAGAGAAGATATTAGTACATAATAATTATGAATAGTGAGTTATGTTTATATTTCATACTTACTACTATTATTCATACTAATTAATAGAGGTTTGCTGATTTATTGGCTTCTCCATGTCTGCTGCAACTGTATGGCTTAACAGTGCCGATGTTCTAGCTATAAAATCTTGTAGCTGTGGGAGTGAAGGAAGTTGTTTTCTGTGCTTCTGTGGTTGGTTCTGACGATTTTCTTTATTTTCTTCATCTGAAGAAGAAGATGAAAAGTTCTTCCTTGCATTTATGCGTCGCTTTTGTTTTTCTTTTTTTCTTATGCCATCAGATGAATCATTATTTTCTAAATTAGATGTGTCCTGCGCAGCGATTAATTTTTCTATCGCTTTTTCATAAGTTTCTGTATTTAAAATAAATATAGAACACATATATATATGTATATATTTATATACATATGTATATAAAAAAAAATAATTCATTTACCTGCTACAGCAAACATTCTTTTTACAGGTATTTCTTCCCAATATATTTCATTGTGTGGTATTTCTTGTTTTATTATCGCTTTATTAATGCGAAGTTTTGTCTTGTAATGGCTAGGCCAAATATAAGATTGTTTTTCAGGACTGAATCATACTGCTGGTATTATCTGTAGCCCGTCATCAAACTCCACAATTATAAATCCACACCCACTCATTGCTCTGACAGCATATCAAAAGGACATTTTGTATTTGTGTATATGCAGCAATTAATTATAAGAATAAAAAATTATAAGAAATGATTTTTAGCACAAACAGTTTATTCAATTAAACAACATGCTTTAAGGGAAATACTGTAAATGTGTTTGAATCATTTCCATATGGAATTTTCCACGCTTTATATAATGTTACATCCTGCGGACTCCGCGTACTTTGAATTCGTTGTCAAGTAGGGCGGATTGCATTTTATATTATACGACCAAATGTTCATGTTCCGCGACCCTCCGAGAACAGTGACGTCACACACACATATTTCTCTTTTTTTTCTCTCTGCTTTAATCACCGGAGTTTCTTCTATTTCCGCTGGAAAAGATCCGCTGAGTTATTTTAGCCCTATATCTCCTCTCCAAATAACCTTAAATAACTTCCTGTTCGGAGCAACAATTTTCTTTGAAAACGGACCGACCAGACAGTCTTTCATGCTGTTATATGATATTACTATCCTTTGATCTTCGGAAACTCATGTGTTTCCCACGTTATTTATAAATTTTTATCGCGCACAATCTCTGACTAACCCTAGCAGAACTTTGAAGTCTTTTACTGCCATAGATATCCGATCCTTTATCATATTTATCTAAGAACCCCACTAAAACCCTACCTCCGAAAAGTTTGCAACAAAATCCTATACCCACATTTGAACATAAACTTTGGAGCCTGACGCAACTTCCAAAATCCCACCCTTTCGACCGAGGTGACGTTTTTAGTAAAATGAAAAAGCTATGCCACTTCTACTTCTCCTCTCGACCGACCCGCAGCCAGGACAGAGTCTTCTCTCCAACACCTCTTCAGGGTATCTTAATAACCAAGCCTACTAGTGAGGCAGATCGGAGTTCTTCAGTTATTGATTCTTCTGTGCAACGATCTCGTGCGTTCTTGAGACATTGCGAGAGATCCTGCTGAGACCAGTTTCTTGTTCTTGGTGCAAACCTGGGTCCATCCTCACAGATAAGCAGCAATTACACTTTTCATTGTCGACTCGCATCATAGAACCAGCAGTAAGTTATTTATATTTTCTTTTGTCAGAGTGACCCCTTTCTTTTTATATTTGTTTTATCTTTTCTTCTCTCTTTTCTTTGCCTTCCTTTTTCCTTCTTATCCCTATCCTCCTTGGCATCCCTCCTTAATTGTTAAATCCGATTTCAGTGGCTCAATCTTCTCAATCACAGTCAGAGATAACCACTACGGAAAACTGTGCAAACCGCGAGGATTTTGAGGTCGCCTCTTTAGTACTTGTATTACAAGATCGTCCAGATTACATTATCCGCCATAACGAATCAAACATTTTAAGATCTGCGCGTTTTCCTCTTATGTTCCTTCCTGACTCTCCCCCAGTAACCCCTCCTATCTCATACTCTCCAACATCCTTGAGTCCAGTAGACGACCGTTCTGCCTCAAGCTCTCCTCTATCTTGGAGCCCCGACATCTTCCCCTCTAACTTCTCCTCTACGAGGAGGCACGCGAGGCTTCCATGCAGCCTTACTCCGGGGCCTCATACCTATTCGTTCTTCCTCTCTCTCAGAAGTATCCTCATCGCGATCTTCCCCCTTATCTCGTACCTCTCCGTCACTAGACCTTCCTCTATCGGAATATTGTTCGGAGTAATCAAGAATCCTTGCTCAGACCGCGATTGTTTATACATATATGTATACGTACACATTATAAAAGCTTATAAATTTTATTTCATTGTGAACGTCCGTCTAATTACTAATAAAACAAGTTGTTTGTAATTGTAAGCCATCACGTTTTCCAAATAATTATTCTCAACCAAAAATTTCTCCTTTCCCTCAACCGTCGCTCACGGTCCTATCCCAGGTAAAAGGATTCAGTTCCTTGATCTAAATAAAGGACCACCGACGTACGTCCGCGCCAGATAAAGGGGTCATTCCGATACTTGATCTGCACCGCAGACTTACGAGTACGTCGGAGCTTGCGAAAGCAAGCGTCAAGTTGCGTTCCTCCTCCAGGACGTAACAATAATAAATGTGTAATGGGCCAGGAATATATATTATTGCTTTTTAAAATCATCACTTTTATGCCAAAGTGGCTTGAATTTTGTCATACAAATCTTTTACATATGTAAGCTTCTTACCAATGAAAAATATATTATTATTTGTATCTTCAATTATATTTAAAACCAAAATATATATATATATCATTTAACCAAAATATATATATCATTTTGTAAAACACAGCAATTATTAGCAATACTATTACAATTTATATAAAATTCCTCATTAGATATCTGCTGATATTGCGATTTAACACTGTAATCATTACATATTGGCCCATTTTCATGTACGTTCTTACATAAATATAATTTTTTGTCATTGGAATTATTGTGTAATGATAATGATGATACATGTTCAATTTCTTTGTATCTTTTTATTAATTGTTGTAGCGGTTTTTCATATTTTCTCAGTTGTTTTTTATACATGTCATAAAATTCTCAAAACGAAAGGCACTGAAATTATCAACAGCCAAATGTTCTAATATCAGAACATAAATGTAACAAATTATGAACGTTGTGTGATATGTATTTTTTACCGTATAATATTTCAAATGACATAACAAAATTATGAAATAAAGATTCAGCAAAATTTAAAAGATATTCTTGACAAAAGTTTGGACATGTAACAATTGTCATAGCTGCATGAAGTGTTAGAAAATGATTATAAAAATCATTTTTCAATATATGACGTAATACTATAGGTCCTGTATATAAAAGAAATGTTCTAAATTCGACTGCTTTCCAATGCTTAATATCATTAATAGGTCTTGGTTTCCTAACAAACTCTTTTGACGTTGAGTGTTTAATTAAAAGTAGTAAATGTGATAATTTATTTAACGAACTCCTATTCAAACGTACACACAATGGTCCTTTTATCCAAAGAAGGATCATTTTTTTACAACACCTAGGCATACTAGGTGCATATAATCTAATGGAGTATTACTGATAGGTAAGAATCCTGGAATATTATTTAGAATACTATAACCAGTTTGGAAATGTTTATAAGCATTCATAGCAAACAGTTCATTTGTTTTTAAAGGATATAATTTGCTACTTGGAAAACAGATTCTACCATTTGTATATTTTCCTTTAATAGTGCATTTTGTACAACTATTAAAGCCAGTATGACCTTTTATACAGGGTGATTCGTATGCCGACACCGCGTAATGTATGACGATTTCGGGGAACCGTCCGAACGGCGCGAAGGAACCCTGCGCGATCCTTAGTCGCCAAGGATCACCGGTGAAACGGATCCTACGCTCCGGTTGGACGGTTCCCCGAAATCGTCATACAACGACTTACGAACCGATCGGTCGGGCTTCCGCGCGGCTGTCTTGTTCTCCGTGTCGTGGCGCGAGGCGAAGATCTCTCAGCGTCGAACGCGTTTCTCCAGAGTCATCGTCGTTTGTCCAATCGACACGACAAGTCGCGTTGATTCAAACGCGAGGCGAGATTCTGTATTCTGTTGGGCATGCGAAGTCCGTGCGATATTCGATCGGGAGCTGAGCGGACGAAAAAAGCACACTTCGAGAACTATCACGCGGCAGTCGTCCGAATCGAACGCTAGCGCGACATCCGTTCGCTTTCCTCCCGAATCCCGTCGACGGTCCGGCCGTCTCTGGTCATTCTCTATCTCGGAGCGGAGGGGGTGGGGAAGAGAGCGAACGAACGGAACGATTTCATTCGAATAGAGTCGGGTCCTCGGGAGTCGCGCGCGATCGTTCTCGTACGTACCCTGCGTGGACGTGATGTCCTGACTCTGCACCAATCGACCTCGCACATCGTAAAAACCCACTTTGCCCGCACGGTCACCTTCCATTCGAAGCAATCGTCGATCGGTCGACGCTAGATTGTCTAGCGATCGAGCCCGAATTTCGTAGTTACTGGCGTATTGATGCAAGTGTTCCATAGTTCGAATACGATCGCTTTCGCGCGCCACTGCACCGGCGACGTTGCGAACATCGTTGTTGAGATTCATACCGATGGTGGACGACACGTCGCTGCGAAGTGTGAGAAGAGTCATGCGTCGCGACTTTGTGATCAGTGAGGACGATTTGAGGGGCCCCCCCATTTATACCTAGCGCGTCCGCGATTTCGCAAATTCACGTTCGTCTCGTTGACGCGACAGCAAACGAGAAAAAAAAGCGCGCGCGAAACGATACGTGGCGAATGATCGATTATTCGTTAATGGCGCGATCGGACGACTCGTATCTGCGCTGTTCCAGCTGCGGAGTGACGTTGTCGTGCGACCTCGTGGTGCTGGACGACGTTGAGTCCGGACGCGACGGAGCTGTGAACATGATCTCGTGGATACGCTCGCCTTTGGACGAACGAAACGCCGCGACTAGGAGCGATCCGCGATGGCGCGACCGCGCGATACTGCTGCTCGTGCGAGACGTTTTTCGCAAGGATCGCGTCGCTCTGACCGACGCGCTGTCGGCTCTTCTGCGCATCAGCGACGGAACAATCAGACATCGCGCTCTCTATCACGACGACGACGATTCGATCGATCCAAATCGCCAGCGACGCGTGGTGCTCTACGTCGACTCGACCGACACGGCGTTCTTACTGCGCGATCTCGCGCGCCGCTCGCTCCAGCGACATCGTCTGAACTGCTGCGCCATCGCCGTCGGGTTCGCGGCATTGGAGCGACTGCTGTCTCCGCTGTCCCGACGATTGATCGCGTCCACCACGGTATCGTTGAAACGCCGTGACTCCCGTCAGTACGTGAGACTGCATCACACGGAGACTGGAATATCATCGCTGCGTCACGTCGTCGATTTCATGTCACTGGCCGAACAAACGCAATCCGCTCGCATCGCGACGTACGCGAGCGACTTTTGCTACGTGCACGACGATCACACCGTCGCGCGCGATGACAATCGATCGCTGCCAGATTCGTTCGAACATCACGTATGCTGGATCTACGACGGACATCGAGAACCGTCGTCGTTGTCGCTGGATGAAATCGATGCGTTTCGACCGAACATCGAGGAGAATCGCAGCGTTGAGTCGTCCGATCGCGCGAAAGTGAACTACGCCCGTTGCGACTGGTACTCGCTCGCTACGTTGTACGATATTAGTCGCGTGGGCGTTTTGAACACCTGGTGGGTAAGACGCACGTTGGATTCGTTCAGTCAACACGGTACACCCGACGCGAACATGCGATTGTTCGAGGTACCGCGATTCGTGCAATTTCACATGACGTTACCGAACGCGTCCATGGAGGACGTTCATTCGGCGAGAGCTATTCATTGCGTGCTGAATCAATGTTGCGCCGTGACAAAGTGTCCGTGGCACACCTGGACGTTCGCGCTCACGGTGGGTCTGAACGCGATCGTACAACGGTACGGGACACAGGCCACGAGAGATTACGCTCGAGAACACATCTGGAACACGAGAAATCGCAAACTCAGCAGCTGCGGTGTGTATAGCACGAATGTACGCGTTGACTCGCGCGATCGCGATTTGACGAGAGGAGCGTCGGTCGGAGACACGCAAAACGGTACAACCGTCCTAGTGTTCGGCGCGAACCAATTGCACATTTTGCCATTGAACGAGGAACTTATGTCCGCGGCGACAAAGATATCTCGTCGTCGATCGAACGAGACTCGGGTGACTCCTCGATCGATAAAGTACCGCGATATCGGTAATTGCGAATTGTTGCACCGAGAGGACTGTGACGATCGTCGATCCAACGTGATCGAGATAACGGCGGCTCTCAGAGACGCGAACTCGAACGTCGCGACATCGACGGTCGTTGTGACCGCGTCGGTGACAACGATTCCCGATACGATGTCCCGCAGTCGCTCGTCGGACGCCGCGATGATTCGATGTAATTTGAACGAGGTACTGCGCGACAACGTGCAATGGCTGATGTCGTTCTCGTCCAGAAGGCGAGCATAATCGACCTCGAAACCTCATCTCGCTCGTTGTATCGTGGAGACTGTGAACTTTGAACTCTATACGCGCCGAAGCGACAGCGAAGAGAAGGGATATCATCGTTATCGTTTCAGCTCGTCGGGGTTCGGGTATATATATACGAAGGTGGTCCGATAAGTACTTAGCCTACAAAAGAAAAACGAAAATTTTGGAAAAGTGACGATTTATTTCTCAACGTAGTCTCCTTTTAGCTCGATACACTTGACCCAGCGATGCTCCAACTTCTTTAACCCGTCTGAAAAATACGTTTTCTCGAGGTCTGCAAAGTAGGCCTCCGTGGCGGCGATGACCTCCTCATTCGACTCAAATTTCTGCCCGGCGAGTGACTTTTTCAAGTTTGGAAACAAAAAGAAGTCGCACGGGGCCAAATCTGGAGAATACGGTGGATGGGGCAGCAGTTCGTAGCCCAATTCGACCAATTTGACCGTGGCGAGAGCGGAGGTGTGAGACGGTGCGTTATCATGGTGGAAGAGTACTTTTTTCTTCGCCAAATGGGGCAGTTTTTTCTGCAATTCGGCGTCGAATCGGCCCAATAATTCGGCATAGTACAGCCCTGTGACCGTTTTGCCCTTCTCCAGGTAGTCGATGTAGATCACACCTTGTGAATCCCAGAAAACGGTGGCCATCACCTTTCCGGCCGATAGGACAGTCTTCGTCTTCTTCGGAGCACGTTCGCCGGGTGAAGTCCACTGTTTCGACTGTTCCATGGTCTCTGGTGTGTACCAGTGGATCCATGTTTCGTCGACGGTCACGAAACGACGCAGAAACTCCTTCGGATTGCGCTTAAACAGCGTCAAACACTGCTCTGAAGTGGTCTCACGGTTGCGCTTGTTGTCCGGAGTGAGCAAACGCGGCACCCATCGCGCCGACAGCTTTCTCATACCCAAAATTTCATGCAGGATATGACCCACGCGGTCTTTTGAGATGCCTACTCTCAGCTATCTCGCGCACATTCAATCGGCAGTCTGCCAATACGAGATCGTGGATTTTTGTCATGTTATCCTCCGTGGTAGCCGTTTTCGAGGCACCTGGGCGTGGCTCATCCAAAACCGACGTGCGACCACGTTAAAACTCGTTAAACCAATTTTTGACGGTCGCCATCGAAGGAGAAGAGTCACCGTACACAGCATCCAAGCGCTCTTTGATTTCGCTGCGCGATTTCCCTTCCAAAAACAAGAATCGAATCACCGATATTGCTCTTTTTCCATTTTTCTAAAATCTGCGGACACGCCCGCTTCCACACGCGGTCAAAACAAAACTACGAGTCCGATTCGGCTGAAATTTCGACAGTAGCCGTCTACGAGAATGTACTACACGATAGTAAATTTCTCTTGCGATAGTGGCGCCATCGGGCGGTGAGGCTAAGTACTTATCGGACCGCCCTCGGATATATATCGCGACCTTGATTTTTTTCGACAAGTCGTATCATCCGAGCTGCAAACAGAAGTTTCGTGGACGAAGCCATGCGCCCATCGGACATCTCTTTTATCCGAGTTCGAAGCGTTACGAGCGAGCCGACGACAGCGATCAGAACCGACAACGAACCGACCATCGTCAAAGTCGAAACATCGCGCAAACGTGACGCGTCGACCATGACCGACAACGAGCGTCGCACATCCTCGGACGACTCGATCGATGAGTCCAAACGATCCAATCGCGAGAGTCGCGGTCTCGCGAACGAACCTGAGACTTCGAGGCAATTGGACGTCGTGATGCAGCATCTGAACGATTACGACAAATGGTTCCAAACGTCGTTGTTGAACGTTGTTACAGAGACGAATCGCTCTCGCACGGAAGGAGAGTCCTCGCGACGAGACGAACCGATAGATCGCAACGACAACGCGGTCGCCGATTTCGAAGACGCTGAACACTCAAGACTGGAAACGTCATCGACGCTATCGTCGCTCACCGACGCGGATTACGTGAAACGCGTCTGGCGCGAGATACCGTGGCGTTCATTCTGGCGAATCGCCTTTCCGCGATTGTACGACATTTCGTTTTTCGACGTGCCGCGACGCACGATAGCCACGGTGCGCGAATACAATTACGTCGATTTCGATGGGCCGAAGCGCTGAAGCTGTTCTCGCTCAAACGATTGCGAGACGCGAATCGCGCACCGAACGGCACTCTCAACAATCTCGAGCGAGATTCGCGCAACGAGGAAGTTCAGGACGACGTTGTCGCCACGGATCAGGAGGAACAGAACGATCGTGTCTACTCCGTGATGTGGCGCGAGATGAACAGTATAGTGAGCTCTTTCGTAACCTTGATATGGAACATGTTGGAACATCACGTGCAACGAGTCGGAGGTAACGGCGATCAATTCGTCAAATTGTGTGACACGATTCGATCGTCGTACGAAATGGCTACGTGGAAAGGACACGTCGTAATGGTGACTCCGTTGAGTCTGTTCGCTCCTCTGAACACCGTGCAAACGTTGAACGATGTACAGATGCGCTAGGTACTGGCCAATCGTCATAGATACGGTCTCGCGTATCAAACAATGACATGCACCACGTCGTTGAACGCTATGCATTACGCGGTGCTCTCGCGCGGATTTCGCTACAAGGACCCGTGGCATTTGTAGAAGACATCTTGGCCGGTGTTCGCGGCGCACCACACGGCGCTGGCGGAGCATCACTTTCACGCTGGTCTGATCGGCGAGAAACTGCACACGCGCAATGTTCGCAACGTGCGCGAGTACTCTCGCGAATACGCTCGTCGATTGCACCTCTTCCGCCCGACGACCGTGGAAGACGGCTTCGCATCGACCGATCCGGACGACCTGTCGGACATCGCGGCGTATCTAGGCCTGACAGCGCAACGACAATCGCCGATATGCGACCGATCCGACGAGAAGTTTCTCATCTGTGACATATTCGCGACGAATGGATCGAAACGTCGCCATTTGTTGACTCGCGATTACGAGGAGCCTCATCGCTGCTACGCCTGTGAGGACGATTCGTGCCTGGTGTCGCAATTGTCGTCGATCGCTTGTCGTCGCAACAATAATCGTCATTATTTCTTCAACCTGGGAATCGACGAGGTTGACCTCGTCGATTCCCAGGCGGGCGATTTCGGCGGGCGGGCGATTTCGGCGGGCTCGGACAATCAACGAATTCCATCGTACGCTGAAGCGATCGTTCTACAGGCTCTTCAGGACAACGTGGTCACCGGCAGTGACGAGTCCGCACGAGGAGCTACATCGGCTCGAGTATCGTGCGGCCTGCGCGATATCGTGCGCGGAAATAGCGGCGCTCTAACGATCGATGAAAAACGCGCTCTCGCCAATACTAACTTTATCAATCTTTTGGCCATTTACCCGACGAATCCAGAGCACGACGAACTACTGCGCTATCAAATGTACGGTATGTCCGCGTTTCCGACGAATCGCCTCGATCGCGATGCGCACCTGAGAGCGCTCAAACATTTGTTCGCAACGCACACGTTGCAACTCGTGACACGTCAAGCCACTATGTAACAACACGCGAATGAGCGATAATAAAGAAAATCACGGTCCTCATGAAACGTGTCTCCCTCTTCCTCACGAACTCTCGGTCACCGTTTCTCACCGTTCCAGCTCGCTCGAACGAACGCACGTGAAGCGAGGTGTGCGGCGACGACGCGATCGGCCGAAACCTCCCTCGAGTCGAGTCGCGGTCTCTTCGTCGTTCCAATTGTCGCGGAAGACGCGTCTCCGTGCACGCTCCGGCGAATATATATATATATATTTGCCGGAGTGTTCGCGACAAATTGCGCTCGAGACCGATCATCGTCGTAAGAGCGATAACGCGCGCCATTGAATCAACGGCGCGATCGTCTCGTTCGCACGATCGCGCCACTCGGTCGGTGTTCGTGGCATTGCGCTCATGAGCCAACTTGATCGCGAAAGGCGTTTCTTCATTGACCGAGCGCGAGTAATGAGCGCGGAGTACAACACAAACACGAAACGGAACCAAATTGGCTGAACGAGCTACACGACGACTTATCGATCGCGCGCATTGTCCGTCTCGACGCTGGATATCCACGATCGCGACATGCGTCCAACATTCGGATTGATTCCGAGGACAAATGACAAATCGAAGGAGGACGGCGAATGGCTTAGGCCTGAAAAGCGATCTCGCGTCCCTCGACGAAGCAACGCGTTGCACAGTCTGTATGCGATGATCGGATCAACCTCGTTCTCAACGCGACCTATCGTAGCGAAGGGTTCGCGTGCCACGAGACGCACGCATTCGCACGCCGGCTCGCGTACGCTGCGATCGCGCATAAACGTCATATATCAAAAACTACCTGTAGCGATCTTGTTCGAAGCGTCCGTTACGCTCCACAATGAACGATACTGCGCATTGCGACGTATCGTATCGTTGACCTTAGAGAAGAAACAACGAATCTCTCTCTCCCTCTCTCCCTCTCTCCCTCTCTCTTTCTCTCCCTTCATCGCACCATATACGAACATTGCTTTGATCGGCACACAATCGCGACTCGATGTTCGACAGCACTTTCGAATGTTGCTTTGAAAAAAATAATTTCATCGCGCGTATGTCGCGATGTGTAACTGAAGTTACACATTGCGACAACAACCGGCACCCCTTCCGCGTCGAGGAGTGTCGGTTGACGCACTGAGGCGCGCAGCATTCGGTACTATTATTTATACACGTTTCTCCGTTCACATTGAACATTTGTACGATGGGGAAAAAGGGAATAACTTCGACCAATGAGCGATCTAACACCGCTCCCACTTTTGCGCAAATGGTTGCTTCTACAATCAATCGTGACATCGGTATCTTCGAACGGTGGAGGCTGAAATTAACGCCCACTTTGTACCTGTAGCGGGGGGAAATGTACAAATACCGGTGTCCATCGCAGCGCTCCTCAGTGCGCAACCGACGCTCGCCCGACGCCGAAGGGCTGTCGGTTTTGTCGCCGTGTGTAACTTTACGTTACACGCGGCGGCGACACACGTCGAACAAACGTCCTCGCGCGGATACGAATGCGTTTCAGGGAACGAAAAAGGAATTCAACGATTCGTTTCAGATCATGTTTCTTTATTTCGTACGAACGCGTCCATGAGAACTTCAATCGTGTTGTCGTCGATTCGAGAGTTTCAACCAACGCGCTTTGGAACGTCTATCGATCGCGTATTCCAATACGCCGTTGCACTCGCGTCCTCCGGTCCTCCGGTCGGTGTCGAGCTCATCACACTGGTCGGCATGTTAGGTGTCGGTACCAATTATCCAACGACGATCAGATTCTTCTTGTTGTCGCGAAGGTTCGTTACGTCCGAATAGGCTTCGGTGAACACGCGACGTCCGACGGGTCGCGTCGATCGTTCAAAGTTTGAATTTGAAGCCTCGATCTTGCGAACCCGCGTGCGAGAGCGCGCGGGCGTGCGAGAGCGCGTGGGCGTGCGAGAGCGCGCGGGCGTGCGAGAGCGCGCGGGCGTGCGAGAGCGCGCGGGCGTACGAGAACTCCGAACAATCCACTCGAACGAGCTATCGCTCGGATTCACCGGTACGCCTCGTTTACGTGTCGTCGCTGAACGTTCGGCACGCTCCGAATCGGACGACGGCAACTTCGCGACTCTTCGTCGTCGCGTTCCAGCGGGAACCAATCCGGTCGAATCCGAATCTGAATCGGACGACAGTAACTTCGCGACGCTTCGCCGTCGCGTTCTAGCGGGAACCGATCCGGTCGAATCTGAGTCTGAATCGGACGACGGTAACTTCGCTACTCTTCGTCGTTTTACGAAACGACCGAGCGAATCGCGCGCTCTGTTCATTTTCGCTCTTCGTGTGCTCTCTGTACGTTTCGCCGAAGATGCCGACCGAGCGGTACCGCTTACCTATAATTACGTCGCTGCGATTTTTTCGACACAATAGCACGTTACACGACTCGCCGCGTCAGCGCGACCGCGTTGATACCCAGTTCGGACACTCTACCGAGGCATCGATTGATCAAGTGTCCGTTGATGGAAAACTTGACAGCGCCGGCGAGTTCACCTCCGTTCGACTCGCATTTGACTCGTTTCACGTACTGAATACTGTTTTCGGAAAAAATATGCAATCCTACGTCGTCGTACGCTTTGCCGAGACTCTGCATGTTCAACGCCAAATTGGTGTTGCGCCCGTCGCTAACGGCGAACAGTTCCGCGTTTACAAGCGCCAAAATAAACAGCAAAACCTGCATGTGACGACAGCGAGCACCGAATTGTCTCATGTCGAAGGACTCGTCGCTCTCGTGGTACGCGTGATACAGAACAAAGTTCGCCGTGTACGCCAGTCATCGTCGAAATAATCGAGCGCCGTTGCGTTCGAGTCGAGACACGTGCGGCAGACCGGTGCCGTTCGCTCCTACGTACACGTAGCTCTTGCCACTGATGAACACGAGTTTCGGCAATAGGGCGAACTCGGACAAGATATCACCGGCGAGCAAAGTTCTCTTCTCGATGCTGCCGATCGCTAGAATGCGATTCTCGGTCGAGTATTCGTCGGGACGTTCGTCCCGAGCGCATTCTCGAATACCACCGTCGGCGCTCGATATCGTCGACCACGAATGAAGCTTCGCGGCACTGGCGAACAATCGTCGAAACGTCGACCAATCGTCCTCGGTGCGCAACACGCAACACACTTGGACCGTTTTGCGCTGATTGCAACTGCGGTTCAACGGCACGTATAACATCGTCGTCGCGCACGAAGATGACGCTTCGGTCGTCGATTCCAGGTCGTCGCGCGTTCGCCGTTTGGTCTTTCCGCTGACGTGTTTAGCGTTAAGATTTCACTGTTGCACGTCTTGCATTATCACGGAGATCAATCGTTGCACGGTCGCCGTGTCGGAATATCGGTCGTCTCCGATCCGACGACGATCGGTCGTCGCGGTGTCGAATTCCGAGCTCGTCGTTTCGCCGTCTCGTCGCGCGAAACGATAGAGGTTCATGTTGACGCGCGTGACGGTCCACGACGCGGATGGTCGTGGCTCCGCCGCGCTCGCCGGAACGGTCGCTCGCGTTCGCTCGTGCAATCGAATCAACGCTTCGCTGATGCGACGATCCATGCAGAGCATTCGACGCGATTGAAACGACGCGTCGCGATCACAGTCCGACGCTGAAGGACAGTTGAACCATCGAGTCGTCGCGCGTTTCGTCGTCATCCTCGCCGTCGCTAGCACGGTCGTCGGTCGGCGGATCGACGGTGACCGTCGCGGCCCGAGAATCACTGTCGATCTCGAGCACGGCCGTCATCGATTCGTTGTCGTTCGTCGCGACGTTCATCGCGACCCGAGGATCCGCGTTGTTCTCGTTAAAGTCCGTAGCCGTTTAACCGGCGGACGACGGCGATGGCGTCACTCTGATCGACAGCCAGGGCATCCTTCGACCGATCACGATTCGCGTTCTGGACGATCTGTAGTAAGTGCACGATAGACGAGTTTTAATCGGCAGGCAACACTTGAGACATCGAATCGATCCGTCGAACAGCGTGTAACGACGACGTCGTCGTTTTCGTACCGCGCCGTCCGGTTCGGTTCTCACGGAGTGACGTTTCGTGCTCTCGCGATCCGTTGTTTCCGCATCGATCGCGTTCTTCATAGTCTCAACCATGGATGTATTGGCGTCTCTGTTCGGCGGCGGAATCAGAACCGATCGCGAGCTCGACGATCGGGACGACGCGGACTCGAGCGGGGACGAGCCTACGTTACCGTCGTCGATCGGTCGCGCGACGAGATCGTCGGCGGTCGACGCGGTCGCCACTACCGCATCGTCGTCGTCTCCGCGCGACGGTGAACTCATGGCGGAGGTCGTATGGTTGCGCTCTATGGTGGAGTGCGCGCGCGAACTTATGGTAGACATGTGGAACTTGTCACCGAGCATCTTCGACGAGCTGCAGAATATAGTGTCGCAGATCGGGCGCAGTCCCGAGATCACGCAATTGTACGAGCTGCTGTTCGACAGAGATCGATGGCGCGAGGCGATCGAACCGTATGAACGACCGATCGTCGTGTCCACGATGTTCGGTATGATACAGTATTCTCAGCGACACGATCTGGACCGACGGGTGTACGATGTGCTGGTCGGACAATCGCTGACCGTGGCGTACAGCACGTATCAATCGATCGCTACGAACGATTGTCTGCGCGTGTGCTCGCATCTGGTCGGAACGTTGCAGCTGACTCGACGCATTACCGGGCTCGACGATTGCAGAATGGCGCGAACCGTCGAGTCGGTGCGACGACTGCTGAAGCGATGTTGCGCCAAGAGTCTGCGCGCGTTGACGCTGTCGCTGCTGATGACGATCGATCCAGCGAGCATACGAGATTTCGGACGGTCTCACGCCGAAGCGGTACTGCAAGGCGCGGAACACCTGGCCGACGGAGTGGAAAGATCGCAGGACGCGATTCGCGCGACCGCCGCGACTTCGCCGTCGCGCGATTCGTTTTCGCGCGATGACGATTCCGTATCGGCCGAGGAGAACGCGCCGGTCGTCGTCGCGACGTCGACGAGATCGTGCGCGCCGCCCGCGCGAACAAAACGTCGTCACGAGGCAACGGTGAGGACCGCGGAAACGACAACGACGAAACGCAAACGCTAACCTAACGCGTCGACGAATCAACGACTCGTCTCGTTCGCACCATCGCGACTGCACTGACACGATCGTCGGTGTCGCGTCGTCCACGCTGGCGCACAACCAACGCAGATACGGCACCACGTGGCGGTATTCGGGCGAGTGTTTCGCCGGCACGGAGTCGCTGTTGACGTACAGCGACAGGCAATCGCCGTAGCGAACGCGGTCAGCGTCGCCACACGGTCCGGCGATGGACGCTGCGCGAAATTCAAGACGTACGGATCCGTCGTCGCGCGACGTCGGTGCGCACTCGAGATGGTCGGGCACTCGCAATCGAATCGCGTCGTTCTCGTCGTCACCGGCGAAACGCAGCGCGAGGATGTTGGACGGTTCGACGGAGACGCGCAATCGACGGCCGCCCCATGCGAGCGGCGCGTTCACGAGGAGCTGTTCGAAGTCTCGCTTGGTGGCGCCGAGGTTCGTCGCGTCGCGACGATCCAGAACGTCCACCAGATCCGTCAGGACGAGCGGTTCGTCGTCGGCGCGACGATGCGCGTTGTCGCGATAACGATGATTCAACACTCGCGTCGATGCGAATCGCGCGTAATATCGATCGGTATCGGGAATCGCGAGCGAGCGTTCGATCGTTGTGTCGATGCCGTCGGTGCGCAGCAGAACGATTCGCCTGTTCGCGAAATCGTAAACCTGATGCACCAGCGCTCGCTTCGACGATTCGTCGTCGTTGTCGTCGTCGCTCCCGACGTTGAAAGCGACAACGGATCTCGCGTAATCGTGCAACATTCGCGGCGACACGATTCTACGATCGAATTCGCGAGCGCGCGCGAATCTCGTCGCGACGTAGCGCGTCGCGCAGCAGAGAATCATCGTCATCGTCAGTAACCATAGCAACGAACGAGCGGGCGCGAGTGATAAAAACGCTGAAACCGGCTGTCATAGCGAAATTGAATGGATCGTCGTCTTAGTTCCCATCCGAGTGGGGGAAGGATTCGCGGTGTCGATTGTGATCGTTTGTACAATCTGTGAGGATGAATAAAATAAAGCATCAATGTGGCACACCGTCGCAGTTCTTTATTGCTCCATCGGTGCGCGCGTCGAATGGAAATACGACGCATCGCGCAGTATCGCCAGGGTGTCTCGCGAGAAACTGCGTCTCAGAGCCCTGAGGCGCACCGAAGTGGGCGAGAACACCGCGCGATACGTGTCGTCGACGGACCCGCGACATTCCTCGTCGACGACGTCGTTGCCAGCGAGTGCGTACACCGCGTCCGCCGAATCCTCGATGGCTCGGCGTTCGTGCGTCGAAAAGAAGTGCAGTTCGTTACACGTGTCGCAGTCGCACGCGTGTCTCACCGCGAGCAAATCGGTCTCTATGGCTCGGATCCTGGAGCGAACCGTATCTTCGGCTTTCGACGATTCCTCGAATTCGCTTCGTTGACGGTGAGCACGATAGTTCCGTCGTCCGAGACATCGAGTCGACGCGACGGAGGAACCTCGTCGTCGGTTTCGGCGTCGACGTCGCTCGAGCGGTCCTCTCGCGGCCTCACTCCTCGACGATCGCTCCTCGTCGCAGCAGTCGATGTTGTTCAAATCTGACGAGGAAACGAAAGAAAAAAAGGGGGGGAGAGGGTGATGATGACACCGCGCTCGATTCGTTCGTTCGATTCGGTACACGCGTGGACACTCACCTCTGGTTATCACTTCCAACACATTGGTCAATTCTTGCCGGTGTTCGTCGTCGATCGCGTCGCCATGACGGTCAATCTCCTTGTTATCGTCGTTTCCAGTGGACCGCGCGTTCGCGCGGCGACACGTCGTTGCGATGTCGCATCTTCGCCCCCGGAAGAGTCGCTACCGGTTCGGTGGTACAATCGCGAGATGAATAGACTCTACGCGACCGAGTTCGCTCAGCGACTAGAGCTACGTCACTCGATGACCGTCGACGAAGTGGCGAATGGAGCGATAGCGCGGATGTACACGAGACAACGAACGATGATTCTCGGGACGACGGAACAACGATACTCTTTTATCGCGCCGCGACCGAGGTATCGTTTACCGAGTCGTCGCTCGAATCGTTACTATCGGGAGCGATCATGTCCTCGGCGTAAAAATGCTCCGTACCCTCGTCCACGCAATGAGACAACAGCGCGTCGTACGCATCGGCGGTGCGTTTGATCAGAAGCGTCGTACGGTGGACACGAGCAATCGCGATACGACGGTTCGCAGAGTGTCGCGTTCACATCGAACGTGTCGTTCTCGCAAAACTTTTCGTTGAAGCGACCGTACAGTTGCACGCATCGCCACAGCGCGACGCCCAGACTCGAGTAGCCGACCAACATCGCGTACTCTCCTCGCTTCGAGGCGCAGCGAGCGGCGTCCGATCGATCACCGCGAGGATCGTTCGCGATCGGTGGTGGCGGCGACGACGGCGTCATCGCCACGGCGCGACACAAGTGTCCGATCGAGTCGCAGCGCGCCATCAGGCCATGATACGCGCGACACATCGCGGCGCAATCAGCATCGTCGGTGCAGTATCGCGTTCGAACGGAACATTCTACCGCGACGTTCGCTCGACGACGCAGAGACGAGATCGCGGAACGTCGCACAGTGGTCTGGTAGCGGCAAAAACCCCGATTTTCGAGTTGGTCAGAAAATGCAAATTAACTATACTTTTTATGTGAGGGATAGTTAACTAATATGTTTCAAGAGTTTAGGCATTGAATACCCGGATTTTAATTCGTCTGTAACCATGTGAAGTCGATATACAATAAACAGCCTATTTTCACGACAATAATTGACCACTTGGTTAGAAATCAGGAGATATATTTTATGTGTTCTGTTGAGTAGAATTGTTTGAGTAGGGTGTGTTTTGTTGAAAAAAGTTGAAATAAGTTTAGAAATAAGTTTTGAAACAAGTATTTCTCAAGAGTTTCTGGAATATCGTATTTTCATAGGGTCAAAAGTGTGCAACTACTTTGCGCCAACTTGCGCCAAGGTGTGATTGAAATTACAATGTTCTTTTAACCCTCTATTAACAATAAAAGCAAGGACCAGCTGCGGAAACCTGCGGCTTTGGTAATTATCTCGCTAATTCTGTCAAGCAAGCTGTTCAAACATCATCGAACAAAGATAAAATTAGTACCTATATATAAATAACTAAAAGTTTTATTAATTTGTAGGGGCGTGATACAAAATGAGGATGAGTGATGTAGGGCGAAGTCAATTCAACGATGAATAGTTAATGAATAAATTATATATTCTTAACTCAGGAAGATGTGTATCGCTCGCGTCCTCGGCCGAATCTGTCTCTCGTTCGCTTCTTTTTTTCGCCTTCGTGGTCACCGAGCGCGTGTCACCAATCCGCGAGCCGGACTCGTCTTTCCCCGCATTTCCGCGAACTGCTCGGCCGTTGTTCACGCGTTCGCTTTCCCCGAATCTCGGTTGTCAACTCGCTCTCGTTAGTCGGCGTTGTTTTCTCTCTCTATTTCTATCGTAGGCTCTTCCGGAGAACTAACTTCTACATATTATCTTTTAATCTTTCCCGCCAGTGTTTTATTAAGGTTTGTTCTGTCAAGCAAGCTGTCCAAACATAACCGAGCAAAGGTAAAATTAGTACACATAAATAAATAAAAGTTTTATTAATTTGTAGGGGCGGAAGACGCAATGGCAAATTTTAACTGTTCTTACAGTGAATTAATGCAGTTAGTTTTAGACAGCAAGTATGACGTTGAAAAATGTATTGCGACAATAAAATCTTGTAATCCGCAGTTCAACTCCGCTCACCTACAGGAAATAAAAAGATATTTAAGCCATACATTTGTGCCCCATTTTCGTAGAAGGTGGTAAGAGGCTGGTCGGAATAAAAACACTTTTCGTAAAAAATACCAGGATTGGCTCGCAAATACATGTTCTGTCACACTTGTCGAACCATGCAATTCCGCGCAGGGTGGTCGTCTTGAAAATCCTTTGAGGAATGCTCCGAACGAACCAAACGTCATAAAATTAGACAACTTCTTGACAATGTGTCAAAAGAACTCTTAATTGCTGCGTCGAAGAAATGCCAAAGTCTAACTGTCTCATACTCTCCCGAAAGAGCTTTGGCCCTACTAATAGATGCTTCTTTGTCAAAACATAATTATACCGTACTTAGGCAATCATCGAAAGAACTAGGGAGCGATATTTTCCCTACGTATGATCCTACGTATGAGTTTCGGAAACTTCTGCCACAGTGAAGTTGCAAGCGTTACTTGACCACACTATTGAACGGATTTTTCTTACGAAATCCGAAAGTGATTTGGACTCAATGGGCGACCAGTTCGTACCAAATGAGGGTGTGATGGCTCCTCAGGGCACAATACATTTAAGCAGACTTTTGAAAATGAAGGCGCGACCGATGCGAATATGTTCCTGATATCTCTCGTACCCTTACGTTTGACAGATACTAAATCGCTTGTTTGGGATAATCCGAGACCATCATCTACACGATTCTGCAGGCCGATTCGATTTACGTTTGTAACAGAAACACCCGATATCATAAGAGAGGAAGTGAACAGGATGAAATATTAAATTTCGAATTTAAAGGACACAGTACTTAATTTCAATGATAAAACAATTACAGTGACTCATACGCTAGTTTTGTCCATGATCGATGGCAAGGTGGCACAAGCTCTCATGGACACAGCGTCGATGGCAGTTTGTCCTATCTGTAAAGCTAAACCCACAGAAATGAATGACTTAAAACTGTTAAAAAGTAAACCCGTTTATGAAGAAGCAATTCAACTCGGCCTCTCACCACTGCACGCACGCATCAAATTCATGGAGTGCATACTGCACATGCGTACAATATGGGCTTTGAAAAATGGAGGAGCAGTAACAAAACAAAGGAAGTGAAAGAAAATGCGAAGAAAGAAATTCAAGAAAAATTCAAACGAATTTTGGGACTCAACATTGATGTGGTGAAGCAAGGAATGGTACCACCAACGATGGAAACACATCACGCAAATTTTTCAAGGATCCTGCCATCACTTCTGAAATTACTGGTGTGAACAAAGACTTAATCCACAGATTCGGAATCATCCTAGACACTATAAATAGCGGAGCTGCAATAGATCCACTGAAGTTTGAAAATTACTGCCGGGAAACTGCAAGTTTGTACGTGGAGCTATATAAATGGTACTACATGCCGAACACTGTGCACAAGATTTTGTGGCATGGAGGACCATAATTTCTGCATCTACATTACCCCATAGAATGCTGACAAAGAGGCCCAAGAAGCAAGAAACAAAGATTATCGATTGTATCGACGAGAACACTCCCGGAAAAAATACCAGAATAAACACAAATGAAGATGTTTTCAATTTCCTCACAGTTTCGTCAGATCCATACATAAATACATTTCGTGCCGAACCAAAAACAAAAAACAAATTAGAGCTTCATGATGTGTTGCGGATTCGCGAGAATCAGCAACGCTGCGCGTGATGTTTACACGATCACTTTCGCTGTGTCGCCGCTGACGTCAGCGTACACGTGCGAGGCGACTCTCCGACATTCTAATGTCTCGTGCGATACTCACTGCGCTCGGCGTGATTGTTCGGCCTCCCGACACGTGAAAACACACTTCCAAACAAAACTTGGGATGTGTCGCGAGGTTGAACCAATCATTGAGTGCTAACTAATCCAATAAGACTTTTTTTGTTCTAATCGAGAATCCGTTAGAAGCATCAATTTTGTATTTCGAGAATTTTCCACCCGCCGGAACGCACTCCGACTTTTCTCGTTGTCCCGGACGGGCTCAGTTCTTGCTCGCTGTCCTGAACGGACTCGCAATTGATCATTCTTTTCTTATTGTTTCTTTTGTTTCGCGAATTTGTCTAAATTTAAAACTGTGTAACATCCTACGCCGATTATCGTTTCCGATAGCCGGGCGCGCCGATCAGCCGCTTACGAAAATCGCTACCGTCGCGCGATCAACTGCTCAAAGCTCCGAGGCATTTCTTCCGGCGCTTCGATTCATTATAACCCGGTTAAATACAGTTATTTAAGAGCATTTCGCCGCATCTACCGAGATTCATCTCGATTCTTTTGTTGGTGTAACCCGTCCTCTGCGATCCGATACACACTCTCCCGCGCTTCTTGCGAAGCAGTCCCGGCACGCGTTCGCTTCAGTTAACGCGCGAACATGATGACTCTAAAAATCTTTTATATTAAAATAATCCCTTCATCTTCACCAATTTCTTCATTTGTTTTATTTTTTGCACAGTGGATTGTTTTAGTGTTTCATTATATCTTCTTTGTTTTTCATTTTCTATATATATATATATTTATTTATATACTATTAATAAAAAGTAGTTTTAATTATTTAAACCCTTTTTGGTGTTATTTTTCCTTATCATC
>NW_020230150.1:116379-160923 GCF_003227715.2 Harpegnathos saltator | reverse complement strand
ACCGACGCTCGCCCGACGCCGAAGGGCTGTCGGTTTTGTCGCCGTGTGTAACTTTACGTTACACGCGGCGGCGACCACACGTCGAACAAACGTCCTCGCGCGGATACGAATGCGTTTCAGGGAACGAAAAAGGAATTCAACGATTCGTTTTCAGATCAATGTTTCTTTATTTCGTACGAACGCGTCCATGAGAACTTCAATCGTGTTGTCGTCGATTCGAGAGTTTCAACCAACGCGCTTTGGAACGTCTATCGATCGCGTATTCCAATACGCCGTTGCACTCGCGTCCTCCCGGTCCTCCGGTCGGTGTCGAGCTCATCACACTGGTCGGCATGTTAGGTGTCGGTACCAATTATCCAACGACGATCAGATTCTTCTTGTTGTCGCGAAGGTTCGTTACGTCCGAATAGGCTTCGGTGAACACGCGACGTCCGACGGGTCGCGTCGATCGTTCAAAGTTTGAATTTGAAGCCTCGATCTTGCGAACCCGCGTGCGAGGAGCGCGCGGGCGTGCGAGAGCGCGTGGGCGTGCGAGAGCGCGCGGGCGTGCGAGAGCGCGCGCGGGCGTGCGAGAGCGCGCGGGCGTACGAGAACTCCGAACAATCCACTCGAACGAGCTATCGCTCGGATTCACCGGTACGCCCTCGTTTACGTGTCGTCGCTGAACGTTCGGCACGCTCCGAATCGGACGACGGCAACTTCGCGACTCTTCGTCGTCGCGTTCCAGCGGGAACCAATCCGGTCGAATCCGAATCTGAATCGGACGACAGTAACTTCGCGACGCTTTCGCCGTCGCGTTCTAGCGGGAACCGATCCGGTCGAATCTGAGTCTGAATCGGACGACGGTAACTTCGCTACTCTTCGTCGTTTTACGAAACGACCGAGCGAATCGCGCGCTCTGTTCATTTTCGCTCTTCGTGTGCTCTCTGTACGTTTCGCCGAAGATGCCGACCGAGCGGTACCGCTTACCTATAATTACGTCGCTGCGATTTTTTCGACACAATAGCACGTTACACGACTCGCCGCGTCAGCGCGACCGCGTTGATACCCAGTTCGGACACTCTACCGAGGCATCGATTGATCAAGTGTCCGTTGATGGAAAACTTGACAGCGCCGGCGAGTTCACCTCCGTTCGACTCGCATTTGACTCGTTTCACGTACTGAATACTGTTTTCGGAAAAAATATGCAATCCTACGTCGTCGTACGCTTTGCCGAGACTCTGCATGTTCAACGCCAAATTGGTGTTGCGCCCGTCGCTAACGGCGAACAGTTCCGCGTTTACAAGCGCCAAAATAAACAGCAAAACCTGCATGTGACGACAGCGAGCACCGAATTGTCTCATGTCGAAGGACTCGTCGCTCTCGTGGTACGCGTGATACAGAACAAAGTTCGCCGTGTACGCCAGTCATCGTCGAAATAATCGAGCGCCGTTGCGTTCGAGTCGAGACACGTGCGGCAGACCGGTGCCGTTCGCTCCTACGTACACGTAGCTCTTGCCACTGATGAACACGAGTTTCGGCAATAGGGCGAACTCGGACAAGATATCACCGGCGAGCAAAGTTCTCTTCTCGATGCTGCCGATCGCTAGAATGCGATTCTCGGTCGAGTATTCGTCGGGACGTTCGTCCCGAGCGCATTCTCGAATACCACCGTCGGCGCTCGATATCGTCGACCACGAATGAAGCTTCGCGGCACTGGCGAACAATCGTCGAAACGTCGACCAATCGTCCTCGGTGCGCAACACGCAACACACTTGGACCGTTTTGCGCTGATTGCAACTGCGGTTCAACGGCACGTATAACATCGTCGTCGCGCACGAAGATGACGCTTCGGTCGTCGATTCCAGGTCGTCGCGCGTTCGCCGTTTGGTCTTTCCGCTGACGTGTTTAGCGTTAAGATTTCACTGTTGCACGTCTTGCATTATCACGGAGATCAATCGTTGCACGGTCGCCGTGTCGGAATATCGGTCGTCTCCGATCCGACGACGATCGGTCGTCGCGGTGTCGAATTCCGAGCTCGTCGTTTCGCCGTCTCGTCGCGCGAAACGATAGAGGTTCATGTTGACGCGCGTGACGGTCCACGACGCGGATGGTCGTGGCTCCGCCGCGCTCGCCGGAACGGTCGCTCGCGTTCGCTCGTGCAATCGAATCAACGCTTCGCTGATGCGACGATCCATGCAGAGCATTCGACGCGATTGAAACGACGCGTCGCGATCACAGTCCGACGCTGAAGGACAGTTGAACCATCGAGTCGTCGCGCGTTTCGTCGTCATCCTCGCCGTCGCTAGCACGGTCGTCGGTCGGCGGATCGACGGTGACCGTCGCGGCCCGAGAATCACTGTCGATCTCGAGCACGGCCGTCATCGATTCGTTGTCGTTCGTCGCGACGTTCATCGCGACCCGAGGATCCGCGTTGTTCTCGTTAAAGTCCGTAGCCGTTTAACCGGCGGACGACGGCGATGGCGTCACTCTGATCGACAGCCAGGGCATCCTTCGACCGATCACGATTCGCGTTCTGGACGATCTGTAGTAAGTGCACGATAGACGAGTTTTAATCGGCAGGCAACACTTGAGACATCGAATCGATCCGTCGAACAGCGTGTAACGACGACGTCGTCGTTTTCGTACCGCGCCGTCCGGTTCGGTTCTCACGGAGTGACGTTTCGTGCTCTCGCGATCCGTTGTTTCCGCATCGATCGCGTTCTTCATAGTCTCAACCATGGATGTATTGGCGTCTCTGTTCGGCGGCGGAATCAGAACCGATCGCGAGCTCGACGATCGGGACGACGCGGACTCGAGCGGGGACGAGCCTACGTTACCGTCGTCGATCGGTCGCGCGACGAGATCGTCGGCGGTCGACGCGGTCGCCACTACCGCATCGTCGTCGTCTCCGCGCGACGGTGAACTCATGGCGGAGGTCGTATGGTTGCGCTCTATGGTGGAGTGCGCGCGCGAACTTATGGTAGACATGTGGAACTTGTCACCGAGCATCTTCGACGAGCTGCAGAATATAGTGTCGCAGATCGGGCGCAGTCCCGAGATCACGCAATTGTACGAGCTGCTGTTCGACAGAGATCGATGGCGCGAGGCGATCGAACCGTATGAACGACCGATCGTCGTGTCCACGATGTTCGGTATGATACAGTATTCTCAGCGACACGATCTGGACCGACGGGTGTACGATGTGCTGGTCGGACAATCGCTGACCGTGGCGTACAGCACGTATCAATCGATCGCTACGAACGATTGTCTGCGCGTGTGCTCGCATCTGGTCGGAACGTTGCAGCTGACTCGACGCATTACCGGGCTCGACGATTGCAGAATGGCGCGAACCGTCGAGTCGGTGCGACGACTGCTGAAGCGATGTTGCGCCAAGAGTCTGCGCGCGTTGACGCTGTCGCTGCTGATGACGATCGATCCAGCGAGCATACGAGATTTCGGACGGTCTCACGCCGAAGCGGTACTGCAAGGCGCGGAACACCTGGCCGACGGAGTGGAAAGATCGCAGGACGCGATTCGCGCGACCGCCGCGACTTCGCCGTCGCGCGATTCGTTTTCGCGCGATGACGATTCCGTATCGGCCGAGGAGAACGCGCCGGTCGTCGTCGCGACGTCGACGAGATCGTGCGCGCCGCCCGCGCGAACAAAACGTCGTCACGAGGCAACGGTGAGGACCGCGGAAACGACAACGACGAAACGCAAACGCTAACCTAACGCGTCGACGAATCAACGACTCGTCTCGTTCGCACCATCGCGACTGCACTGACACGATCGTCGGTGTCGCGTCGTCCACGCTGGCGCACAACCAACGCAGATACGGCACCACGTGGCGGTATTCGGGCGAGTGTTTCGCCGGCACGGAGTCGCTGTTGACGTACAGCGACAGGCAATCGCCGTAGCGAACGCGGTCAGCGTCGCCACACGGTCCGGCGATGGACGCTGCGCGAAATTCAAGACGTACGGATCCGTCGTCGCGCGACGTCGGTGCGCACTCGAGATGGTCGGGCACTCGCAATCGAATCGCGTCGTTCTCGTCGTCACCGGCGAAACGCAGCGCGAGGATGTTGGACGGTTCGACGGAGACGCGCAATCGACGGCCGCCCCATGCGAGCGGCGCGTTCACGAGGAGCTGTTCGAAGTCTCGCTTGGTGGCGCCGAGGTTCGTCGCGTCGCGACGATCCAGAACGTCCACCAGATCCGTCAGGACGAGCGGTTCGTCGTCGGCGCGACGATGCGCGTTGTCGCGATAACGATGATTCAACACTCGCGTCGATGCGAATCGCGCGTAATATCGATCGGTATCGGGAATCGCGAGCGAGCGTTCGATCGTTGTGTCGATGCCGTCGGTGCGCAGCAGAACGATTCGCCTGTTCGCGAAATCGTAAACCTGATGCACCAGCGCTCGCTTCGACGATTCGTCGTCGTTGTCGTCGTCGCTCCCGACGTTGAAAGCGACAACGGATCTCGCGTAATCGTGCAACATTCGCGGCGACACGATTCTACGATCGAATTCGCGAGCGCGCGCGAATCTCGTCGCGACGTAGCGCGTCGCGCAGCAGAGAATCATCGTCATCGTCAGTAACCATAGCAACGAACGAGCGGGCGCGAGTGATAAAAACGCTGAAACCGGCTGTCATAGCGAAATTGAATGGATCGTCGTCTTAGTTCCCATCCGAGTGGGGGAAGGATTCGCGGTGTCGATTGTGATCGTTTGTACAATCTGTGAGGATGAATAAAATAAAGCATCAATGTGGCACACCGTCGCAGTTCTTTATTGCTCCATCGGTGCGCGCGTCGAATGGAAATACGACGCATCGCGCAGTATCGCCAGGGTGTCTCGCGAGAAACTGCGTCTCAGAGCCCTGAGGCGCACCGAAGTGGGCGAGAACACCGCGCGATACGTGTCGTCGACGGACCCGCGACATTCCTCGTCGACGACGTCGTTGCCAGCGAGTGCGTACACCGCGTCCGCCGAATCCTCGATGGCTCGGCGTTCGTGCGTCGAAAAGAAGTGCAGTTCGTTACACGTGTCGCAGTCGCACGCGTGTCTCACCGCGAGCAAATCGGTCTCTATGGCTCGGATCCTGGAGCGAACCGTATCTTCGGCTTTCGACGATTCCTCGAATTCGCTTCGTTGACGGTGAGCACGATAGTTCCGTCGTCCGAGACATCGAGTCGACGCGACGGAGGAACCTCGTCGTCGGTTTCGGCGTCGACGTCGCTCGAGCGGTCCTCTCGCGGCCTCACTCCTCGACGATCGCTCCTCGTCGCAGCAGTCGATGTTGTTCAAATCTGACGAGGAAACGAAAGAAAAAAAGGGGGGGAGAGGGTGATGATGACACCGCGCTCGATTCGTTCGTTCGATTCGGTACACGCGTGGACACTCACCTCTGGTTATCACTTCCAACACATTGGTCAATTCTTGCCGGTGTTCGTCGTCGATCGCGTCGCCATGACGGTCAATCTCCTTGTTATCGTCGTTTCCAGTGGACCGCGCGTTCGCGCGGCGACACGTCGTTGCGATGTCGCATCTTCGCCCCCGGAAGAGTCGCTACCGGTTCGGTGGTACAATCGCGAGATGAATAGACTCTACGCGACCGAGTTCGCTCAGCGACTAGAGCTACGTCACTCGATGACCGTCGACGAAGTGGCGAATGGAGCGATAGCGCGGATGTACACGAGACAACGAACGATGATTCTCGGGACGACGGAACAACGATACTCTTTTATCGCGCCGCGACCGAGGTATCGTTTACCGAGTCGTCGCTCGAATCGTTACTATCGGGAGCGATCATGTCCTCGGCGTAAAAATGCTCCGTACCCTCGTCCACGCAATGAGACAACAGCGCGTCGTACGCATCGGCGGTGCGTTTGATCAGAAGCGTCGTACGGTGGACACGAGCAATCGCGATACGACGGTTCGCAGAGTGTCGCGTTCACATCGAACGTGTCGTTCTCGCAAAACTTTTCGTTGAAGCGACCGTACAGTTGCACGCATCGCCACAGCGCGACGCCCAGACTCGAGTAGCCGACCAACATCGCGTACTCTCCTCGCTTCGAGGCGCAGCGAGCGGCGTCCGATCGATCACCGCGAGGATCGTTCGCGATCGGTGGTGGCGGCGACGACGGCGTCATCGCCACGGCGCGACACAAGTGTCCGATCGAGTCGCAGCGCGCCATCAGGCCATGATACGCGCGACACATCGCGGCGCAATCAGCATCGTCGGTGCAGTATCGCGTTCGAACGGAACATTCTACCGCGACGTTCGCTCGACGACGCAGAGACGAGATCGCGGAACGTCGCACAGTGGTCTGGTAGCGGCAAAAACCCCGATTTTCGAGTTGGTCAGAAAATGCAAATTAACTATACTTTTTATGTGAGGGATAGTTAACTAATATGTTTCAAGAGTTTAGGCATTGAATACCCGGATTTTAATTCGTCTGTAACCATGTGAAGTCGATATACAATAAACAGCCTATTTTCACGACAATAATTGACCACTTGGTTAGAAATCAGGAGATATATTTTATGTGTTCTGTTGAGTAGAATTGTTTGAGTAGGGTGTGTTTTGTTGAAAAAAGTTGAAATAAGTTTAGAAATAAGTTTTGAAACAAGTATTTCTCAAGAGTTTCTGGAATATCGTATTTTCATAGGGTCAAAAGTGTGCAACTACTTTGCGCCAACTTGCGCCAAGGTGTGATTGAAATTACAATGTTCTTTTAACCCTCTATTAACAATAAAAGCAAGGACCAGCTGCGGAAACCTGCGGCTTTGGTAATTATCTCGCTAATTCTGTCAAGCAAGCTGTTCAAACATCATCGAACAAAGATAAAATTAGTACCTATATATAAATAACTAAAAGTTTTATTAATTTGTAGGGGCGTGATACAAAATGAGGATGAGTGATGTAGGGCGAAGTCAATTCAACGATGAATAGTTAATGAATAAATTATATATTCTTAACTCAGGAAGATGTGTATCGCTCGCGTCCTCGGCCGAATCTGTCTCTCGTTCGCTTCTTTTTTTCGCCTTCGTGGTCACCGAGCGCGTGTCACCAATCCGCGAGCCGGACTCGTCTTTCCCCGCATTTCCGCGAACTGCTCGGCCGTTGTTCACGCGTTCGCTTTCCCCGAATCTCGGTTGTCAACTCGCTCTCGTTAGTCGGCGTTGTTTTCTCTCTCTATTTCTATCGTAGGCTCTTCCGGAGAACTAACTTCTACATATTATCTTTTAATCTTTCCCGCCAGTGTTTTATTAAGGTTTGTTCTGTCAAGCAAGCTGTCCAAACATAACCGAGCAAAGGTAAAATTAGTACACATAAATAAATAAAAGTTTTATTAATTTGTAGGGGCGGAAGACGCAATGGCAAATTTTAACTGTTCTTACAGTGAATTAATGCAGTTAGTTTTAGACAGCAAGTATGACGTTGAAAAATGTATTGCGACAATAAAATCTTGTAATCCGCAGTTCAACTCCGCTCACCTACAGGAAATAAAAAGATATTTAAGCCATACATTTGTGCCCCATTTTCGTAGAAGGTGGTAAGAGGCTGGTCGGAATAAAAACACTTTTCGTAAAAAATACCAGGATTGGCTCGCAAATACATGTTCTGTCACACTTGTCGAACCATGCAATTCCGCGCAGGGTGGTCGTCTTGAAAATCCTTTGAGGAATGCTCCGAACGAACCAAACGTCATAAAATTAGACAACTTCTTGACAATGTGTCAAAAGAACTCTTAATTGCTGCGTCGAAGAAATGCCAAAGTCTAACTGTCTCATACTCTCCCGAAAGAGCTTTGGCCCTACTAATAGATGCTTCTTTGTCAAAACATAATTATACCGTACTTAGGCAATCATCGAAAGAACTAGGGAGCGATATTTTCCCTACGTATGATCCTACGTATGAGTTTCGGAAACTTCTGCCACAGTGAAGTTGCAAGCGTTACTTGACCACACTATTGAACGGATTTTTCTTACGAAATCCGAAAGTGATTTGGACTCAATGGGCGACCAGTTCGTACCAAATGAGGGTGTGATGGCTCCTCAGGGCACAATACATTTAAGCAGACTTTTGAAAATGAAGGCGCGACCGATGCGAATATGTTCCTGATATCTCTCGTACCCTTACGTTTGACAGATACTAAATCGCTTGTTTGGGATAATCCGAGACCATCATCTACACGATTCTGCAGGCCGATTCGATTTACGTTTGTAACAGAAACACCCGATATCATAAGAGAGGAAGTGAACAGGATGAAATATTAAATTTCGAATTTAAAGGACACAGTACTTAATTTCAATGATAAAACAATTACAGTGACTCATACGCTAGTTTTGTCCATGATCGATGGCAAGGTGGCACAAGCTCTCATGGACACAGCGTCGATGGCAGTTTGTCCTATCTGTAAAGCTAAACCCACAGAAATGAATGACTTAAAACTGTTAAAAAGTAAACCCGTTTATGAAGAAGCAATTCAACTCGGCCTCTCACCACTGCACGCACGCATCAAATTCATGGAGTGCATACTGCACATTGCGTACAATATGGGCTTTGAAAAATGGAGGAGCAGTAACAAAACAAAGGAAGTGAAAGAAAATGCGAAGAAAGAAATTCAAGAAAAATTCAAACGAATTTTGGGACTCAACATTGATGTGGTGAAGCAAGGAATGGGTACCACCAACGATGGAAACACATCACGCAAATTTTTCAAGGATCCTGCCATCACTTCTGAAATTACTGGTGTGAACAAAGACTTAATCCACAGATTCGGAATCATCCTAGACACTATAAATAGCGGAGCTGCAATAGATCCACTGAAGTTTGAAAATTACTGCCGGGAAACTGCAAGTTTGTACGTGGAGCTATATAAATGGTACTACATGCCGAACACTGTGCACAAGATTTTGTGGCATGGAGGTACCATAATTTCTGCATCTACATTACCCATAGGAATGCTGACAGAAGAGGCCCAAGAAGCAAGAAACAAAGATTATCGATTGTATCGACGAGAACACTCCCGGAAAAATACCAGAATAAACACAAATGAAGATGTTTTCAATTTCCTCACAGTTTCGTCAGATCCATACATAAATACATTTCGTGCCGAACCAAAAACAAAAAACAAATTAGAGCTTCATGATGTGTTGCGGATTCGCCGAGAATCAGCAACGCTGCGCGTGATGTTTACACGATCACTTTCGCTGTGTCGCCGCTGACGTCAGCGTACACGTGCGAGGCGACTCTCCGACATTCTAATGTCTCGTGCGATACTCACTGCGCTCGGCGTGATTGTTCGGCCTCCCGACACGTGAAAACACACTTCCAAACAAAACTTGGGATGTGTCGCGAGGTTGAACCAATCATTGAGTGCTAACTAATCCAATAAGACTTTTTTTGTTCTAATCGAGAATCCGTTAGAAGCATCAATTTTGTATTCGAGAATTTTCCACCGCCGGAACGCACTCCGACTTTTCTCGTTGTCCCGGACGGGCTCAGTTCTTGCTCGCTGTCCTGAACGGACTCGCAATTGATCATTCTTTTCTTATTGTTTCTTTTGTTTCGCGAATTTGTCTAAATTTAAAACTGTGTAACATCCTACGCCGATTATCGTTTCCGATAGCCGGGCGCGCCGATCAGCCGCTTACGAAAATCGCTACCGTCGCGCGATCAACTGCTCAAAGCTCCGAGGCATTTCTTCCGGCGCTTCGATTCATTATAACCCGGTTAAATACAGTTATTTAAGAGCATTTCGCCGCATCTACCGAGATTCATCTCGATTCTTTTGTTGGTGTAACCCGTCCTCTGCGATCCGATACACACTCTCCCGCGCTTCTTGCGAAGCAGTCCCGGCACGCGTTCGCTTCAGTTAACGCGCGAACATGATGACTCTAAAAATCTTTTATATTAAAATAATCCCTTCATCTTCACCAATTTCTTCATTTGTTTTATTTTTTGCACAGTGGATTGTTTTAGTGTTTCATTATATCTTCTTTGTTTTTCATTTTCTATATATATATATATTTATTTATATACTATTAATAAAAAGTAGTTTTAATTATTTAAACCCTTTTTGGTGTTATTTTTCCTCTATCATCCGTCTTTATATTGAAATAAAAGCTATAACTTAAAAACGGTTGTTTGTATAAACTTGGCTATAGTCTAGATCGACTCAGAGGCTCAAAATCCTATTAGAACCTACTTTTTTCAAGTATCCTGCTCAAAATGAGTTTCCCACAGTTTTTTCCATTTTTATGCCTTTTCCGACCACTGTGCGGTATACGTCCTGTCCTCGTCACCGACGGCCTCGTCGATCGAATTCTGGCCGAACCTGTGCGCGTTCCTGCAGTCGAGCGGCACGGTGTTCAACGCGATCGTGGCGTTCCTTCGAACCTGTCGCGAATTTCTCATATCGTATGCGGCGGCGAACGACGACGCGACCGGTTTCGCGACGGCGTCGTCTCGCGATCTCATCGACTGGTCCTCGGCGCGCTATCGCGTCTCGGTGTCGCGATTGACGCGCGATTTTTTCGCCGACGAAAAATCGCGCGCGCGGAAGGTGGTCGTCGCGCTGACCTCGTCGACGTGGTGGGCGCATCGACGAAGGTCCGTTGGCGCGATCGATCCGACCCGCGACCCGTTACGTGCGATCGATCTGGGCCATCGTGGCGAAGCGACGAAACGACCGCGCCGTCACGCTGCGCGATCTGGCTTCGTTGCGCGACCGCGTCGTGCGGTCGAGTCGCGACGAGACTCGTCGAGTACCTCGGAGATCACCGTCGGCGGTGCTTCGCTGAAGAGCGACGGACGATTGACGTTCACGGAACGCGAATACGGTCTTATGTTGCATCGATGCGAGATCGAGACACGCGCTTCGACGTCACCGGCCGTGAGACCGCGGCGGTCGCTGACTCGCCGTTGCGACGACGCGTTGGACGCTACCGCGTCGTACTCGTCGTTAGCGCGCCATCGCGCGTTTCTCTATGTGTTCTACATGCTCACGTGCACTGGCAAACGCCTGTCCGACGTCGCGGAAGTCACGACCGCACAGTTGCATCAGTTGCGCGATCGCGGAGTGTGCGTCATAAAGATACGCAAAACGCGCAAACTCGGGCGAATCGAGATCCCGGAGCTGTTGCTGCGAGATCGTCGCGACGAGCGATCGCTGCCAACCGAGGAGAATGAGGGTGCCGTTCGGGCGAGTCGCTCTGTCGATCGCGAGGACGACCATCGACGACGAACCGACGTCACCGATGAGCACGCTGTGCGATCGTGTCTCGACGCGTTCGTGGCTTGGGTCGAGATCGACGGCTCGCTGTCGATTCCGTTCAGTGTGCGAACGCTGCGACGAGATCTCGATCGCGAACTAGCCCGATTCAACACCGCGGCTGCCGGTCGCTCGAAACTGCGCGGTTTGAGATTCCACGCGTTGCGTCATATCTACGCCGGCTATCGATTTCTGCACGGTGCGTCGATCGAGCGTCTGCGCGAAAATCTCGATCACCACGATTGACGACAAACGAATCGCTACGTGAACGCGTGTCTGTACGAGATCGTCAACAGCGCCGTTTAACGGGTAGATCGCGCGTGGTACGAATTCAACGGCGAGCACCGAGCCTTCGACTTGGACGACGCTTCTTCAATAAGCAACAACCGGAGTGTCGCGATCTCTCTCTCTTTCCACCGGAGGACATACCGCACGTCGCGCGTCTCTCCGAGACGTCGAAGACAGCG
Source organism: Harpegnathos saltator (assembly GCF_003227715.2). NCBI lineage: Eukaryota > Metazoa > Arthropoda > Insecta > Hymenoptera > Formicidae > Harpegnathos > Harpegnathos saltator. The sequence goes on along the minus strand of NW_020230150.1, from coordinate 149,191 downwards.
CTCTCGTCGCGACCATGACGAGCGAGAGCGCGACGTCCATGCTCGACGGCGCGAATTCGTCGTCAGCGACGAACGACGATTTCTTGAATTCGTTGCTGGTGCAATCGCAGTTCCGACGCATTCGCACGGACGCGTCGCTACCGGAGACAACGACATCGCTCGAATTAACGGGCTCGACCGACTCGCTGTCGCATCGCGATCGAGGCGATCGATCGCCCGTGAGAACGATGTCGACGGTGACTGATCGACAACGAGGCGGCGACTGCAGCACGGTCGTTAGCATTCCCGCGAGTTTGGCCGTGACACCGACACCACCCGATGCCACCATCGGCTCGACAACGGAACCCGCGAAGCTCGTGAATCGCGGCGGCGGCGGCGACAAGAAACTGAACCTGCTCGGATCGACGGCGAAGAAGAGACCGCGACAACGCAGCGCCGCGCCATCGTCGTCGTCGAGTCAAACGACTAAGAGGATCAGATTCGAATCGACGGATGCCAAGGTCGTGTATGACGCGACTCGGACCGCGATGTCGGCTCGAACGCGCGTCAGTTTCGTATCGGAGAAAACGTTGACTCGTCTGATCGAAGTGCAGCATGAATGGGACGAGGCTCGCGGCGACGAGAGACTGTCGCGAAGATCGCGACTGTTCGTCGAATCGCGCGTCGCCGCGTTGCGACGACTCGTCGCGACGGCTCGCTCCGTATCATTCGCCGAATTCGCGAGACGGTAGGGTCGTCCGCCCCGTAGCATCGGCGAGCACATTCAACTGATGCGACAGTTGTACTATCGCAAGGTGCGACTGATGACGTGCGCCATGACCGTGTGTCACACGAGTTCGATCACGCGGGACGATCTGCGTGGACTGATCGCGCCGGATTTCACCGGGGACAATTTCGGCGCCGGCTCGACGATAATGCAAAAATCCACCGTCGGCAAGACCATTCGATGCGCTCTGCGTACACTTCGAGCGAAGAAAAGAGGCGACGTCGCGCGATTGGATGTCGCCGACAGGACTCGCGTTTCCGCGTCGGCTCGTTGGTGCGTGCGACTCTTGTGCGACATTTTGTTCACCAATCTGATCCGCGAGACTCAATCGCACCATATGAGCGACGGACAGATTCAACGGTTGCTACCGTCGCACTTCGTGTCGATCGATCTGCCAAGGCAACGTCCGTCGTTCGATCCGATCGACTCGATGCAATCGCTCGCCGATCCTCTGTCGCGAATGACGTTTCTCGAGAATTGCGGCGACGACGGCAAACGACGCAGGCGACGAACGGATCGCGACGAAACCGCTGCACTCGACAACGAGTACGACAGGGCCGAACTGCCGTACGGAGCTTACAGTTTGCGTCACCTCGTTCGCCTAAACTGCTTCGTGTCGTTACAACGACCGCGCGAATGTCTGGTGCTGCTGAACGTCAAGGTGGTCGAAGCGATCGCGAAGGTGTTGGCGTACGCGCTCATGTCGGTGATTCGACGCGGCGGCGCATCGGTCAACGCCGGGCTCACGCTTCGGGCCAAGGACGTCATCACCGCGGCCGAACATTTGTACGTTGTGAGACTGATCGTGCCCACCGACAACGAGGATCAGCGCGCGAGGAACGAAATAGGTTCGAGTCTGAGCGCGAGCGCGGTGGACAATGTGACGTTCACGCGGCTCTCGCATCTGCACTCACGGATCAACAAGCAACTGGAGAACCACCTGGTCAGTTTAAAGGACACGAGGACCGTGATCGAGAATATGCGCGACGTCGTTGAATCTCGAGAACGAACGAGAACGAACGGCGAGCCCTCGGCCGCGCGAACGCTGCCGCGACGACCGCTTCGAATGTCGAAGCAGCCCGCTCGTCTGCAAGACTTCGTACTGCCGAAATAACGCGACGAATGACGCTCGTTCGCGCGGGGACGAAGGATCGCTTGTGCGTTTCCGCCGCTCGCGCTGACACGCCCGTGGTCGACGCGGACGGTGCAACGGCGACGAACGCGCTGCGATACCTCGTAAGGTGCAAACGTCGCGTCGCGTGTCGCGCGAGCGACGACGACGCTCGCAGCGGCGACTCGAGTCACCGTCGTCGACGATGTGAAAGCGGCGCGTCTCGTTACGCTCGCGCGACGAGCGTTGCGAATCGCGACGACGCGATCGCGACGGCGATACCACTGTCGTCCATAGAATCGCTCGGGTGCGCGGCGTGTCGAACGGCGCCTCGAGAAAGCGAACCTGCGACGAACACGGAGCCTGACGCGATGCGCGACCACCGGCGACGTCGCGATCGCTCCGCCCTACGAGTACTGCAGCGTCGCCAATCAACTATGCAATCAACTGTGCTTCGGCAACGACATGGACAAGATATTGACCGACAAAGGCGGCACCGTCAAGAATATTCTATAGTCCAACAAGAGCTTCGTCCATTATCTCGTTACGTATCCACTGAGGAACACGTTTCGCGGTTACATCCAGATTTCGCCGTATCTGGAACCGCGGCACATAGCGCTGCCGTTTCATCATGCGGTCAGACTGTTCTCGATCGACGTGGAGCGCGATCGATGACATTTGCGATTTCGCCGCGAATCGAACGATTGTTCGCACGCGACCACCAACGGCGCGATCGATGGCAAGTTCGACGTCGCTGACGACGAGATCTGGCCGGACGCGAGATGCGCGTTCCACTTCGACGTTGCTCCAAATTTCGGTCTCGTGCTGAAACGCGACCCTTGCATATACAACGGCAGTGTGATCGGCGTCGAGCGAATGTACGTCTACGAGCGCGGATTGGAACACGACTCCGTTCACATATCGCCGTTCGTGCTGAAGCATCTGAACGCCGATTTCGACGGCGACGCCGTTACGATCATGATCCTGAGAGGCATCGAGTCGGCGTATGAATCGCGACGATGTCTGCGCGATCCGTTTCTCTTCGATGACATTCCGTGATTCACGTTTTGCCAAAACATGCACTTTTGGATGTTTCGAGTGTTGGCATTCGACGACGCGCGCGACGAAACGCGCGCCGTGGTCGAACTCGCGACCGAACGAGTTTCGCGCGGACGAACGTTCGGTCGCGGCGCGGACGATGTATCGCCGTGCGAAGCGAGCTCTCTGCGACGAAGAAGCGAGGAGATACGACGCGAGGAACACTCGCGACTGCGGAAGCACCGAAGAATGGTGGTGCGAATCCGTGTGGCGACAATGTCCCGTGTTGGATCTGGTCTTCGTGCGCGTGGTTCGCACTCGCGGCAGCGACGATGGCGAGGCCTTTATTCAACGAGACATGTTTTCTTCCGATGCTCGATCGATGCGCCCAATCGAGCGATCGTTATCTCGGACAAAACCGCTCTTTGTCTGGAAAACTGGCTCGTCGTTCACTCGGGTGCAAAGGGCACTCCGCGCGATCTTGTGACACTGCACGAGCGCACCGCGGCCAACGTGGCACAGGCGGCCGCGCCGCAGTCGGACTTCTTTCGCGAATGCTCGCCCGACCAGGAAGCCGCGTACTCTGATACCTCGACGATTTTGTGATCGTGAGCAAACACGTGCCCAAGAGCTCGTACTTCGCGAGCGGCCTAAAATGGGCGACGCAGATGTGCACCGTAGCACACGGTGACTTGTACATGCGAGATTCGTCGTTACCGCACGATGTGGCGTATTATCCGAAAGGCACTGTCGACGCGCCCGCCTCGTCGACGGCGTTTGACGACGAGTCGCGAGATTGGAAACGAGATGAATGAAATAAAATGCAAACGAGGACAAAAAAACAATCTCTTTACTTTTCGTTCCTCGACAATCCCCTTCTCCCGCGCGACGACGATCCAGTCCTCTCCTCCGAATCGTCTCGTTTCGTTTCGTCGCGGCATCGCTCAATCGGGCGAGTACGGAACGCTTGATGCGCTCCAGATTTCGAATGAATCGTACGAACTCGACTCGTTGATCCATCGGCGCGATCTCGAACAGATCGCAATAGCGACGAACGTCCGGCAGCATCGGATGCAGCGACGCAACTGTCGTCGATGTATCTCGATCTCACCGTTGCACCGACGACGCGCCATCGGCGAGGACGTTGCGTGCGAATTGGAGTATCTCGTCAATTTGACGTACCAACGATCGTCGCGATGCGTCGTTTTCGACGAGATCCGATCCAACGGCGCGCCGTTCGTTCGCTCGTCGCGGTCCGCACCGACGAGAGGTTCGTCGTACCACGTGGAGACGGTGAACACGTAGGATTCCGCCATCTCCCTCGGTGCGCCCTCGGTCGCTTCTCTCTCTCTCTCTCTCTCTCGATTCTCTATATCTCGATTCAAGCGTGACGTCGAATCGCGAGCGACGGTATATATACGCGACGACACGTTCGAACCGAGCGTTGTCGGAGCACGGTCGAATCTGTCCTCGCGCGACATGTCGACGCTGCGACCGACCACGCGCTCCGTCGACGAGTACCTGTTCATCGATATCGTGTAACGATCGCGCCTCCGGGCTCGGTTTTCTTCGGGTTGATCCGGCCCTGTGGATTGCATCGTTGGTTGCGAGCCGACCACAGGAAAGATTCTTAGGTGAAGGTGTGTGTGTGTGTGTGCGTGTCAATAAGAGAAGACAAATAAGTATAACGCAATACGTCTTTATTTGCACGTCACGACCGCGTGCCGTGACGCGACGTCCCAATGTTTGGGTGTTTGGTGATCGCGCGAATTGTTTCCGCAGACGCTACGAGCCCCGCGGGGTCACAGTGGTAGGTGAGCGATTTGCTTGAGGCTTAGTTACGCAATTATTTCGTACGGCGCTTGATTCGTACCGACGGTGAGGGTCGAGCCACCGATTAATGATCGCGCGGTGTGCGCCCCGAGCCCCAAATATGCGCCGCTGGTGTTTCCGCCGAGATTTAAAGCTCGCGTTTGGGCTATTCGGCACGCGACTTGGCGACGGGTCGCAAAAACCGGTACAAGAACGCGTCGCGGTACAAGGTCACGATACGTCGCGCTCGTTTTTATCCTCGGCCGTGGTGTCGACCGCCTTGGTGGTCGAGGGGTGCGGGCGACGTGAGTATTCCTTGCGCCCTGGGTTGATGCGTTAAATCCTAGCTGATCAGCTCTTGCCTTCCCGGGGCCCTATTTTATGAAATTGAGGAAAAAAATAATGTGAGATCGTTCCGGAGAACGCACCGGAGTGACGGCAAACTCGCCGCGCGATCCCACCATCGCAATAGACGGCACAATAACGTGTGATCGTTCCGGAAAACTCACCGGGGAGGCGGCAAACTCGCCGCACGATCACATGATCGCAAAAAAGACAGCATAATAATGTGAGATCGTTCCAGAGAACGCACCGGAGTGACGACAAACTCGCCGCACGATCCCACTATCGCAATAGACGGCACAATAACGTGTGATCGTTCCGGAAAACTCACCGGAGAGACGGCAAACTCGCCGCACGGTCACATGATCGCAAAGAGACAGCACAATAATGTGAGATCGTTCCGGAGAACGCACCGGAGTGACGGCAAACTCGCCGCACGATCACACGATCGCAAAGAAACAGCACAAAATAGGATCATTCCGGTGAACACACCGGAGCGACGGTAAACTCGCCGTCCGATCTCTATATCGCAAAGACGGCACAAAATAAGATCGTTCCGGTGAACACACCGGGGCGACGGCAAACTCGTCGTCCGATCTTTATATCGCAAAGACGGCACAAAATAAGATCGTTCCGGTGAACACACCGGAGCGACGGCAACCTCGCCGTCCGATCTTTTATATCGCAAAGACGGCACAAAATAAGAGCGTTCCGGTGAACACACCGGAGCGACGGCAAACTCGCCGTCCGATCTTTATATCGCAAAGAACAAGTACTAGTAATCACCGTCGTGGACGGTAACTAACTTACGAATTCGGCAGGAGCTTCTCGGTTGATCCTCTCTCGGAAAGAACTATCTGCGGAGACGGAACTCTGGAGACTTCCCTTTCGTCAAAATCTGCCGGGATTATATACCCGAGATTTTGGGGCTTCGGTTTTCTTCGCCCTTAATCGGAGTTAATTCCGCTTTTTAATCGGAATTAATCGTGATTATGCGGCGTTTGCCGAAGATAACTTTGGCGGTGCCGCTAGCTCGGCTCGGCGGCCGACCGTGCCCGAGCATCGTTGCCAGGTGGTCGGGCATGTTCGGCTGAGCGCGATGTCTAGGCGCGGTGTCAGCGCGGGTCGGGGGGTGTGCGCTCAGCTGACTGCCGCGTGCTGTTAGGCGGCAGTCAGCGTAACGGCGTAAAGATTTTTGCGTCGTTACAATCGACTGCATCGAGTGGAAACGCGCGTTCAAAGACGAAGCGACCGCATCGGGCGATCGATCGCGCCGTCACGTCGCGGCTTCGTCCGAATCGGCGTTACTGTGGCGAGACCGGTTGATCGATCGGACGCGTCGAACGCTGCGCGCCTCGTCCGTCAATCGAGCGTGGATCACCTCGCCGCCGATCGGCGATCGTCACGGTTATCACATCTACGTGGCCGATCCTTCGAGAATATTCCTGTGAGCGTGGGACGCATCGTTGGATGATCGCGACCGCCGTTTTCGTCCGACTGCTGTGTGCGGTGAGGACGCGTCGCTCATGTACGATCGGAACTCCACCGTTCGGCGACCGATGGTTCGCGAATTCAATCCGTTGTACTCGTGCACTCGCATCGTTCGATCTGTAGAGGAGACCGAAACGGACGACGAGCGTTGCTCAACCGCGATGGATCCCTCGAGCGTTCACGCTTGCTGATGCGTCACTACGGCGATTCGTTGACGTACAAGCGAGACGACGCTTCGATGCTCTTGTTGCGCGACATAATTGCCTCTCTCGAGCGCCAGCTCCGCTACGATGGCGACGATGATCGGTGGCGATGCGAGCGTCGTTCGATCGCACCCCGTCGCTGCGTCGACGGCGACGGCGACGCGCTCGTCTCGATCGCGCGACGCGTGTTCAGACGCGATCGACGCGTCGTCGAGAACAACGCGCTCTTGCAACTCGTTCTGTGCAAACTAGCGCCGATCTTTAACGACGAGGCACCGACGATCGACGACTCGGCTCGACGACTCTGAGCGAGCGTACCGTGTCGCGTCGTTTCCGTGTCGAGAGGCGCAACTGAATGGCGACGATAAAAGGCGATTTTTTCCAACGATATTTCCCCCTCCCCCTATTACCCATTCCCAGCGGTGATGTCCGTTGTCGTCAACGACGAGGACGCTGCGAACTTGGAAACGATGGAATACGAGGACGAGGAGAACGCGGTGTCCGCGCACGCATCGGCGAAGAGCGAAGACGTCAGCGAGGAGAACGATCGCTTGTCGATATCGCTCGTAAACGTGATTCCGTGCAATCTCTACGATCGAAGCAATTTTCTGGACTCGCGCGTCGAAGCCACCGTGTCGAAGAGCGGTTTGCGCCTGTTTCTGCGCTGTTACAGATTTCTGATGTACGACAAACCGGCTAAACTGGAAGTGTTTCTCTCGAACGAGGACGCTCGAGTGCGAGACGTGACCGCTGTGCTGAACGAATGTTCGATTGTGGCCGGTTTCAAGGTGTCCACGCGCGAGCATCTGGCCCGCGTCAAGGACATGCTGGCCGATCCGAGCGTGATCGGTGCCGTCGCTCCCGAGTGCGACGAATCGACTCGGCGCAATCAACTGTACATCCTCGACGTGGCGAAACAGTCTCTCGAGTACGTGTTCGCGTTCATTCGCGACTCCGACCAACTGCGTCGAAACGTCAATGTGAACGAATACTGTCGTAGCGTGCTCTTCGAACCGAACGAGCGAGCCGTCGAGGAGACTTTCGCCGCTTGGCACGATTCCGCCGGCTGCGACTTCGATCGTTGCGCATCCATCGTGCTGCGAGACGCTATAGTCACCACCGGGCTGTAGGGCTTGTTCGTGGTGCGATCGTCGCTTCTGCTGATGTATCTGGTCATGAACTTCATGGTGCGCAGCGACGCGAGCGCCGTACGAATTCACGTGCGAATGCCCTATGTGCCCGAGTCCGCGTTGCTGGACGAATTTTGGCAGAGATGTCACCGTTTGACGGTGGACAAATTAGTGACTACTTTCATGGTGACTGTAATGCGAATGTACATAGCGTCGTGCGCGGCCTGGCCAACGCGCATTCGCGACGAGAGCGCGATCTCGGTGTCGGACGTTCGAACAAGACTCGTTGGCAAGTTGCTGCGAACCAACGCAGCGTCGCGAGAACGAGTCTCGGCGAAAGCTCTCGGTTGGTTGCGAGTGATGATCAGCGGTGGCGCGCGTCGACGAACCTGCGCCGATGAGCGCCATGGCAAGCGACTCTACGTGTGCTTCGAAGCACTGATGGACATGTTCGAACGACTGAGCGCGAGCGTCGATTCGCTCGCGCAACCTCGAAAACCGGACTCCTCGTCGATCGACGAAACGGATGATCGCGAGATCGGAGACCTCGGCTCGACAACGGTACAGCTTCGAGGCGGTAGCGAGCTCGCGAATCGACAATGAGCCGAATACGAGAACGAATCGCGACTGTGCGTGTCGTCGATCGTGGAGAGTATGCGCGAGCGCGCGTTGTCCGGCGATCGAAGAGACCGCGACGCGTCGATAGAACGGTTCGTGGTGGATGCGAATTCGGGTTATCGAGATCGCGGAGACGATCTGGTCTCTGTTGTCCGAACCGTCGAGGCTCAGGAGGACGAGGTGGAGCTTCTGAGCGCCGATGTAGGACGAGCTCTCATGTTCGCGGTGCTGTCACTGGCGCGTTACACACCACTGTCGACGGCCAGCACCGAAGCCGACGCATGCCACGAGGCCCAATCGGTGTTACTGGTGCAGGCGATGAGTCATCTGTTTCGCGCCAAACTAACGGCGACTCAAGTTCGCGAACTCTTCGCGTATCTCTTCGATCTGTGGCAGAAGCAGATAGGCATCGTGACGTTGGAGCGACTGAGCGAAATGCTCTTCACGCTGTGTCGCATGTTCCATGTGTCCACGGCGACGTTGTCCGGCGAGGAACCGCGGACGACGACGAAGGATCGGTAACGTTCGCACCTCTCGTCCGCGTCGTCGATCGAGCGCCGCGCGACATCAACGAGAAATACGTGTTGTGCTCTCGCGACTTAAGACAGTGAGTCGCACCGCGCGCGAAGCCGCATCATGCGTTGGTGGGACGGAGCGATCGCGACCATGCGTCACGCGCTGCGAAATCCCGCGCGATCGCGTCGTTTGCGCGTCGTCGCTCTGGGAACACCGGACAGTGGCAAGACTTCGGTGTTTCGAGATCTGTTGCTGTTGGACGACGGAGACATCGTCGCGAAAACGTCGCGACATCGCGCCGCGCGACCCATCGTCGTGGAATCGAGACATCTGACGTGTCAGGACGTGCTCGTGGCGCACCGATGTCAGCGGACCGGAGCGCGAAGCGAGGGCTCGTCCCGCAACAACGACGAATCGTCGACGACGGGCATCGAGGGATTCGCGTTCCTAGACACCGACACAACGGACGATTCGTCGTTGTTGCAGAACGAATTGGCGCGAGACGCGCGCTACGCGGACGCGTTGCTCTGCTGGCGACGATCGCGGAGACGCGACGCGTGCGCATCGTGCGTGCGCGCGCTAGTGGGTTACGAGTTGTACGACACGTCGGTGGGTCTGTGTTCGAATTGCGCGCTCGATCAATTGGCGATAGCTTACGCGAACAGCGCCAATGTAATCATCGTAGCGTACGATCCGACGAACGAAGAGTCGCTGCGCTATTCGCTGCGAACGCTCAGCGCCGTAGCCAGAACCGATGGCGATCGCGCGCGATCCGTCGTACTGATCGAGTGCGATCGTCGAGCGTTGCGCGCGCGATCGGAACCGCTCGAGGGGCGAAGACGCGACGGAGACAACGACCAGCGTTACGTCGATCCGACCGCGATCCGGTCGCTGCGACATTACTACGACGCTACTGTCGACCTGAACGCGACGACGACGACACCGTTCAATGCCGAGAACGGCGCCGCGGAATGTCGAGTCAATTGCTTCTTCGCGCGCGTCGACCCAACGGTGAACAACCACGCGCTGCTGCAACGCGCGTTGGCCGTTGCGCTGGAGTGGGTCGTGCGCACTCGCTACCAGACGCTTCGCGACGCGGTAGAATCCTCGACGACGAGCGCCGACGCGTACGCGATCGCGGAGCGTCAACCCGCTTTGGACAACGCCATCAACGAGCTGACCGCGATAGACGAGGAAGAGGAGGAGGAGGAGGATGAGGATAAGGAGGAGGAGGAAGCGACTGGAACGAACACGGATCGCAAAGTTGGATCGACGAGCGCGGATCGAATCGGCCGCAACGACAAGGGCGCGCTGATGAGAATATGGCGACGCGTGTGGACCGCTCCACGGTTGGCGCATCGCCAACAAGCGACGCCGACGGTTCAAGAGTAAGCGTCGATCATGTGACCAGTGATCGGTCTCTTCGCGGCGTTTCTGGTTCTATGGTGCTTGACGTTTCGTTACAGCGACGTTGTGACTCGACGTCACCGCGACGATTGCGCCGACGAGGATCACGCGCGACGCACAGCTCGCTTGGTCGAACGACTGACCGAGACGACGCGACGCACAGTGGTCGGAAAAGGCATAAATATGGGAAAAACTGTGGGAAACTTCCATTTTGAGCAGGATACTTGAAAAAAGTAGGTTTTAATAGGATTTTGAGCCTCTGAGTCGATCTAGACTATAGCCAAGTTTATACGAACAACCGTTTTTAAGTTATAGCTTTTATTTCAATATAAAGACGGGTGATAGAGGAAAAATAACACCAAAAAGGGTTTAAATAAAACTACTTTTTATTAATAGTATATAAATAAATATATATATATAGAAAATGAAAAACAAAAAAGATATAATGAAACACTAAAACAATCCACTGTGCAAAAAATTAATCAAATGAAGAAATTGGTGAAGATGAAGGGATTATTTTAATATAAAAGATTTTTAGAATCATCATGAAGCTCTAATTTGTTTTTTGTTTTTGGTTCGGCACGAAATGTATTTATGTATGGATCTGACGAAACTGTGAGGAAATTGAAAACATCTTCATTTGTGTTTATTCTGGTATTTTTCCGGGAGTGTTCTCGTCGATACAATCGATAATCTTTGTTTCTTGCTTCTTGGGCCTCTTCTGTCAGCATTCCTATGGGTAATGTAGATGCAGAAATTATGGTACCTCCATGCCACAAAATCTTGTGCACAGTGTTCGGCATGTAGTACCATTTATATAGCTCCACGTACAAACTTGCAGTTTCCCGGCAGTAATTTTCAAACTTCAGTGGATCTATTGCAGCTCCGCTATTTATAGTGTCTAGGATGATTCCGAATCTGTGGATTAAGTCTTTGTTCACACCAGTAATTTCAGAAGTGATGGCAGGATCCTTGAAAAATTTGCGTGATGTGTTTCCATCGTTGGTGGTACCCATTCCTTGCTTCACCACATCAATGTTGAGTCCCAAAATTCGTTTGAATTTTTCTTGAATTTCTTTCTTCGCATTTTCTTTCACTTCCTTTGTTTTGTTACTGCTCCTCCATTTTTCAAAGCCCATATTGTACGCAATGTGCAGTATGCACTCCATGAATTTGATGCGTGCGTGCAGTGGTGAGAGGCCGAGTTGAATTGCTTCTTCATAAACGGGTTTACTTTTTAACAGTTTTAAGTCATTCATTTCTGTGGGTTTAGCTTTACAGATAGGACAAACTGCCATCGACGCTGTGTCCATGAGAGCTTGTGCCACCTTGCCATCGATCATGGACAAAACTAGCGTATGAGTCACTGTAATTGTTTTATCATTGAAATTAAGTACTGTGTCCTTTAAATTCGAAATTTAATATTTCATCCTGTTCACTTCCTCTCTTATGATATCGGGTGTTTCTGTTACAAACGTAAATCGAATCGGCCTGCAGAATCGTGTAGATGATGGTCTCGGATTATCCCAAACAAGCGATTTAGTATCTGTCAAACGTAAGGGTACGAGAGATATCAGGAACATATTCGCATCGGTCGCGCCTTCATTTTCAAAAGTCTGCTTAAATGTATTGTGCCCTGAGGAGCCATCACACCCTCATTTGGTACGAACTGGTCGCCCATTGAGTCCAAATCACTTTCGGATTTCGTAAGAAAAATCCGTTCAATAGTGTGGTCAAGTAACGCTTGCAACTTCACTGTGGCAGAAGTTTCCGAAACTCATACGTAGGATCATACGTAGGGAAAATATCGCTCCCTAGTTCTTTCGATGATTGCCTAAGTACGGTATAATTATGTTTTGACAAAGAAGCATCTATTAGTAGGGCCAAAGCTCTTTCGGGAGAGTATGAGACAGTTAGACTTTGGCATTTCTTCGACGCAGCAATTAAGAGTTCTTTTGACACATTGTCAAGAAGTTGTCTAATTTTATGACGTTTGGTTCGTTCGGAGCATTCCTCAAAGGATTTTCAAGACGACCACCCTGCGCGGAATTGCATGGTTCGACAAGTGTGACAGAACATGTATTTGCGAGCCAATCCTGGTATTTTTTACGAAAAGTGTTTTTATTCCGACCAGCCTCTTACCACCTTCTACGAAAATGGGGCACAAATGTATGGCTTAAATATCTTTTTATTTCCTGTAGGTGAGCGGAGTTGAACTGCGGATTACAAGATTTTATTGTCGCAATACATTTTTCAACGTCATACTTGCTGTCTAAAACTAACTGCATTAATTCACTGTAAGAACAGTTAAAATTTGCCATTGCGTCTTCCGCCCCTACAAATTAATAAAACTTTTATTTATTTATGTGTACTAATTTTACCTTTGCTCGGTTATGTTTGGACAGCTTGCTTGACAGAACAAACCTTAATAAAACACTGGCGGGAAAGATTAAAAGATAATATGTAGAAGTTAGTTCTCCGGAAGAGCCTACGATAGAAATAGAGAGAGAAAACAACGCCGACTAACGAGAGCGAGTTGACAACCGAGATTCGGGGAAAGCGAACGCGTGAACAACGGCCGAGCAGTTCGCGGAAATGCGGGGAAAGACGAGTCCGGCTCGCGGATTGGTGACACGCGCTCGGTGACCACGAAGGCGAAAAAAAGAAGCGAACGAGAGACAGATTCGGCCGAGGACGCGAGCGATACACATCTTCCTGAGTTAAGAATATATAATTTATTCATTAACTATTCATCGTTGAATTGACTTCGCCCTACATCACTCATCCTCATTTTGTATCACGCCCCTACAAATTAATAAAACTTTTAGTTATTTATATATAGGTACTAATTTTATCTTTGTTCGATGATGTTTGAACAGCTTGCTTGACAGAATTAGCGAGATAATTACCAAAGCCGCAGGTTTCCGCAGCTGGTCCTTGCTTTTATTGTTAATAGAGGGTTAAAAGAACATTGTAATTTCAATCACACCTTGGCGCAAGTTGGCGCAAAGTAGTTGCACACTTTTGACCCTATGAAAATACGATATTCCAGAAACTCTTGAGAAATACTTGTTTCAAAACTTATTTCTAAACTTATTTCAACTTTTTTCAACAAAACACACCCTACTCAAACAATTCTACTCAACAGAACACATAAAATATATCTCCTGATTTCTAACCAAGTGGTCAATTATTGTCGTGAAAATAGGCTGTTTATTGTATATCGACTTCACATGGTTACAGACGAATTAAAATCCGGGTATTCAATGCCTAAACTCTTGAAACATATTAGTTAACTATCCCTCACATAAAAAGTATAGTTAATTTGCATTTTCTGACCAACTCGAAAATCGGGGTTTTTGCCGCTACCAGACCACTGTGAGCCGTCTCGACGTGACTCTGCTCGGCCGAATAACCGTGCTCCGACACCTCTATCTGACGGGACAGCGCTCCGCCACCGTTCATCGCGACGAGGCTTCGATGCGACCATAGAAAGACTGCCTCGGTGATGACGTGGCGACGTTCGCTCGGCGCCGAAACATCGCGAGATCGCGCCGAGCGATCTTCGCGTCGTTCGCTCTCCAGTTGGTACACGTAAAGCCTGCACAGAACGTCGCGAACGGACGCGGCTAGATCGGCGACTCGCTCCGAATCGACCCAAAACTCACCCATCGAGTACCATCCGTACGCGCGATCTCTGTCGTATTTCAGCCTTGCCTCGACGACGCCGTTGTCGATCTTCCTCGCGGCCGCAACCATGTCCAACAGGTGCTCGAACAGTCGTCGATGAGTGCGACAGCTCCGACCGCTGATCATGCGCACCGGTTCGATGCGCGTTCAGAAATATTCGCTCGGGTGTACACGGCGCGCTTTCGCGCATCAGTCCGGTCGGCCACTGAGCGCTCAGCATGGGTAACGCGACGAGACGGAACACCGTGGTCAGACAGTCGTGTCTCGACAGAGACGACTCGGAAGATGCGCGAGACGCGACAGACGCGCTCGCGCATCTTCCGTATCGATTCCACGCGCGGTCGCCTCTTCGCATTCCAATTCGTACCAATAAACGATATCGTGAAATTCGTTCAAGGCTGATCGCAGAGAGATGCAAACGACGCGCGAGTCGGCGCCGGCTGTGGCGCAGTCGCACGACCCGCCGACAAAGTCGTCGCGCGCGACGACGGGGCAACGCTCGCACACGTAGGCTCGCAGTAACACTCGATGCTCAAACGTGACGCCCAGTTTGTTGTCGCTCGTGTCGGGTTCGCTGTCTATCAGTTCTCGCTCGAATTCCACGGGCAAGGGACTCAGCTCGAGGCTGATTCGATCCTCCAGCACCAGTGGGTAACGAATATTCGCGCTCGACGGAAGAGAGTCTTCGTAGCGAATAGTGCGATCCGTCGTCAAACAAGCTTTGAATTCCGACACGACTGTCGCGTCGTCGTCGTCGTCGGTGCCGCAGTCTCCGATCAGACATCGAACGACGGCTAGACGATCGTCGCCGGCGCGTCGTCTCTCGTTCGGTGAGAGATCGCGCGTCGTTCCGACGCGCCACCAGAAAGCCCCGTGACGCGTTTTGCGATACACGAAACTCTCCAACGGACCGTCCTATCGCCAGAACCGCTCGATCAGACCGCTCTGTCCCACGTCCACCGGGAGAGAAAACACCAAACTGGTCTCTCGTTCGTAACGCACGTTTCGCTCATTCCACAGCATCGTCGTCGCGTCTCGCGTTTCGGAGCAAAACGCTGCGAATGAAGAGAAAGAAAAACGGTGTTAGGGTAACGTACCGTCCGAACGAGGTCGAAAACTGACTGTTTATTCGCCATTCCAATCGAGCGTGGACGAAGGAGTGAGATTAAGCAGCGAATCAACGCAGCGTGATCAAATGTAGTACAATTCGACGTCTGGCTCCGAGTGAACAGCGACGCTCCACGACGTCGGCAGTCGCACCAGTTGTCGAAGCTCGGGCGTGACGATCAGCGTCATCTCTTTGTCGGAACAGCGAAGAGCTGCGAACGAAATGATCGACGGTGTGAAAAGACACCGCGCAATTTCATTCTATCGAATCACGTACCTTCCGCCACGCTCATGTAGATCAACAGATGAACCAGATAGATACGCCTGTAGTACACCGATCTGGCACCCAGACACCGTAGATCCGACGGTTGCAGAGAATCCACTCGCGTGTAGACGAGTCTCGACGCACGCTCCGTGTGAAATAGAATCTGAGCTATGCAGTTCAGCGTCACCGGTTGCATTCCTCGTTCCCTGGCGAAACGCGCGAACGAGGAGCGCGACGAGACACTGTCCGACAACGAGGCGTGAATGACGATAGGCGCGCCTCTGTCTTGAAAAAGTCCCAGGTCGGCCGATCGTTGGTACCAATCAGCCCATTTCTTGTACACGCCCGATCCGCGCGCCTGTCCGTTTATCTGACTCTTCAGACGACTCATCGGTATCTTCCTCGAAGCGACCGCAAACACCGACCTCAGAGCGCGCTCGAAGCGTTCGCCGAAGAAACTGTTCTCCTCGGATAGATCGGTGTCGCACGATTCCAGAGCGCCGTAGATCTCTCGTTTCTCCGTAGAGGACACCGACGGAAAGGTCACTCGTTCGCCACCGAGCCGTGACTCATTCGAGACCATGTCAGCGTATGCGAGATAACTGCGCAACGTCGGCGCCGCGACAACGACGGTGAGTCGCGGCGTCGAAGGCCCGGCAACTGCGTCCGGTTTCCGTTGAACAACGCGCTTGGTCGTCGCATTTCTTCATATGGCTCGATCGATGGCCTGACTCAAGCCGCGACCGACCGTTTCGCCGTCGACTCGATTGCGACATTCGGTTCTCCACGGGGCGTTATCGAGACCGCCAATGACGAGAGCGGTTGGCCTCGGTGACTGGCTCGTCGTTCGCGGCCGACCGGCCGAACCGGCAGTAAAGAGCGAATCGGCGCACGTAGCATTCAACGACGCTCCGAGGAACATAATGTCGCAGTCGCAACAGTCGCTCGAGTCGTATCGATTGTTTCCTATTCGCGACGAACGCGATGAGACACCGACGACCGCACCGACGACAACGCCTCGTTCGGCTCTCGACGATTCTCTTCTCTCTCGACGGTGAGTCAGTCCGTTATATACCGGATCTTTTTCGTCCAATTGCCTCGGGCGCATATTTACTTTCCGCCTGACAACGAGTCGCTGATTCACGCAGGATACGATGCTGCTGCTGCAACGTGCGTCTTCGTTGGATACTCTGGTTCGCCTTCAGTCTCTTCGTCGCGACGCTCACGATCGTTGACCATGTTGTTCGATCTCATCGGGAGGAGCAACTTCGCGAGGAGGTGCGTCGCACCGGTGTTCGTTTGGCGAATCAGGCCATGGAGAAATTTCGCAGCATAAGCAAAGCCGCGGAGGAGCGTCGACTCGAGAGTCAGATTCGCAACAGCGGTGACAAGATGATCGGCGAAACCACACTCGAACCCAGCGGCGGCAAAATCGCGATCGACGAGGGCGCGATCGACGACGCGGACGACGCGATAGCTCGTACCACGCGATCGCGCTTTCGCTCGATCGCTAATCGCGAAGAATCGCGAAACGACCGAAGAGACGACGACGACGACGACGACGACGAGGACCGTCAGTCGTCACTCGGCGACGAACCGTCCGTTGTTGACTCGGATCCGGAGGACGGTGGCGACGAGCGCTCGTCGCGATCGCGTCGATTTCGCCGATACGTCGAGGTGGTGACGATTTATCCAGTGATGAAACTGACGCTGATCTGGATCGCAATGCTCACGCAGTTCGCACTGAGCGTCGCGATCTACTACGGATTGTGCCTCTGCACGACTAACGAGACATTGTGCGCAAACGCGCGCGTGACGATGGCGAATCTTCTGGCATGCGCGATCGCAATGGCAGCGTCGTTCTACGTGCGATCCTCCGCGCACGTGCAACCGTCGGTGTAACGGCGAAATCGCGTTACTCAGTGATCGGTATCCACGCGTACGAGAATGTACGCGTGGCGTAGTAACCGTAGCTGTAGTGGCGATTCGAGGTGACCGCGGCAACGATGGCGCTCGACGCGAAATCGCGACGCGATCGCTCGCAAAAGCGATCGATCTCGCGTTCGCGATAACGCGCCAGACGAGAGGCGAACCATCGTTTGTATGGTGACGAAATGAAACGATCGGCTTCGCGCCACAGAACCAAGTGACCGTCCAGTTCTTCGCCGGCGCAACGGTGGTGATCCTCCTTCCGTGATCGTGTTCTTCTCCCTTTCGTCGCGACATCGTTCATCCTTCCGGTACCGTCGTCGTCGAGAGCGCGCGATTCCGCGATCGCGCAGATCCGCGCATAAAGTTCCACAAACGACGGACTCAATTCGAACAGCTGTATCCAATCGAACGACTCGTCGTCGGCGCGCAGTCTCGTGACGTCATCAGTTCGTCACGTCCCGTTCGCGATTTCGTCGCGACGTAGTTCTCGACGACAACGAGCGAACGTCTCTCTCTTGCGCGACACGCGACTGCGCACCGGGGCAACGTCGCGAGTATCGACGACGCCGCGAGTGCGACGCGCGCGAAATCCGACAACGTCGCGACCGCGCCCATCGCGGCGATCGTTGCGCACATGATGGCGAATCGAACAGTGGAATCGTTGTAGCGATCCAGCGACGACACGTCTGTCGTCGCAACGGTGTCCGCGCGCGACGCGCCGTTGACAACGGCGACGCGAGCTCGACGCAGGAATCGTTTGGCGGTCGCTCGTTCGCGCCTGTCCGAGATCGCGGTCTCGGTCGTGCGAATCCTTAAGCGCAACCAACGAGCGGCGCGCAACGCGATCGATGAGACGATGCGAGCACGACCGCGCGATCGGAAACCGGCGTTCATTCGAAGATAGATAGATAGATAGAGAGAGAGAGAGAGAGAGAGAGAGAGATTCGATCTCGATGCCGATTCACACAGGTCTCCCCCCCGCGCGATGACTACCGACGACACCGAGACGACATCTTTCTCGACATCGGTGTACGATCTGTACACCGACTACCTGTTCGCGCAATTGATGAGTCTACACCGTGAGTCCGATTTCACGATCGATACGACGGACGAGCTTCTGCGACGCGTGCACGCTCGATCGATCAAATCGACAGCGTCGTCGTCGTTGAACCGCGAGCGATGCGGTCGAGTGCGAACGCGATTGATAAACTTGCACGATCGGCCCACCGACGGTCGTACGAGACTGAACGAGTCGATCGTCAAGGGTTACCGCAGAGCTATCGATTCGATGTACGATTTACTAGACAAAGTAGCCGATGGCGAACGAGACATGGCGCGACTGACAGCGGCGCGAACGGATATAGAATGCCTGTGGGTGCGATTGAGAACGTTGCGAGAAATCGAGCGCGTGAACGAGCAATTGCAATGCGCGCCTCCGTGTTAAGAAGACGACGAACGCGGCGATCGCTCTCGCGCTACGCAGTCATGACTCGTCACACCGTGGACGATTACGTGACATTCGCGAAATTGTGGCATCTGACTCGAGCTCTCGAATCTACCTCGCTGCGAACGCGTCGCGCCGATTGGCCGCTCTGTCCGTGCAGACGCGCGACTGTTCTCTGATCGATTCGGTACTGCACGCGTCAAACGTGGCGTTGTTCACCACGATTCGAGACGCGCAGCGCGCCGTCGACGCCGCGTGCAAGTACGCGGATAATCTGCGGCGAATCGCTAAGCTGCACGATCGACTGGAGCGCGCGCAACGACAACGAGCTCTTCTCGCGAAGAAAATCGCCGCGTCGAGCGCTCGCGAACGAGGTGTTCGCTGACGTTAATGTCGCGCGTTTTCGCAATGACCGGTAAAAAAGAGCGAGGTTTCGAGACATGGTACTGCGCATCCGGGAGATTTTGCTGCGCGACTTCGTGCAGACCGCGCGGCGTCCGTCGCCGTCCCCGACGCTCGTTTCCTCCCATCGCTCGGAGCATCGAACGACGGAGAGTGGGAGCAGCGGCGCGACAACCGTCGCGAACGCGATCGTCGCCGACGTCGAAGCGAAGAAACGCGAGACAAACGGAGTCGCGCGAACCGTTGCGAAAGGACACACTCGCGCCGTCGATCGGACCTGCGATTCGGCGACGTTCGCTCGGGCGAATCGTCTCGAGTTCGATTACGACGAGGGTGAGGGAGAGGTGAAGGCCATAAACTAGTTGGCTGCGCACAGTGGCGATCGTCCGCGTTTGATAATGGCGCGGGACAACGATGTCTTCGTGTACATTCTGTCGAAACTGACGCACGACGCGAACTCGTCGTCGTGCGACCTCGACGACGAACCGTCTTCGGTTCGACCAGCGCCGTCTTCGGTTCGTCCGAGGCGCGACGACGATCGCGCCGACGAAATCGTCGACGATGAGTGGGACGACGCGAGGCCGAGATCATGGCGAAAGCAACGAACGACGGTGGCGAACAACGACGCGGCGATGACTGTAATCGATGACGTATCTGATATATCACGAGGGCACCAACAACGTGTTGCTCTGCTGGAAACATCTGAATCCGCACTATGGCACGTGTTGGATACTGCTGCTGAGGTTCGGTGTGTGCTTCGGCAACGACTTCACCTTCGGCGTGCTCGACAAATCAATCGTCACTATGACGCACTACTATCCTCTGCTCGAGCGTCACTTCGTCTCAGTGAGCGCGTCGCTGCGCCGAGGCGACGACAACGGGACGAGCGCGGTGATTCGTCTCTTCGCGCCTACGACGCGATCGGCGCGGAAGCAACGACGGACGATGAACCGGACGCTGGCGATCGATTTCGCTCGATAGCGGACGCGCGGGCGCTGACCTTGGCGTTCTGCGAGCTGCAAGAGGTTCTGCGTCACGGCGCAGATCGCTTTCGCTCGCATCGATCGATCGAGAGCGCGTTCGCATCGATCGATGCTGCGACCGCCGAAATGGCGCGGTAGTCGCCGCGCGCGCGAAACGAAGGATGCGACAACGGTGGCTTTCGTCTACGATCGTTCGATGATCGAGTCGTGCACTTTTGGGTGGCTCGGCAACTCTGGAGCCTCTTCTACGTACAGGAGCTGCCGAGTGAATTCACCGGGAATCAGCGATTTCGAATGTGTCCGCGATTGCGCATAAACGCGACTTTCGACAAGCCCTTCGTGTCAAACGAAATGTTTCTGCGACTGCGACCGAGCGATCTTCATCGACACATCAACTCGATAATGCGACACGGTGTCTAGCGACGCGATGTCTAGCGACGCGCACCTAAGACGCCCCGTTCTCGCGACTGCGATGTCGACGTCATCAGTGGTGATGACGCTGTCGATGCTGTGTCTCGCTATAGTCGCGATCACGACGATGCTCGTCTACGTGATGACTCGACTCACGCATCTGGTGTTGTATGCGCAAGCGTGCGCTCTCGTCGACGAAGCAACAGCGGTCGCGCAATACGGAGAGCGAGTGCCCCTTCGCGTCTCTCTCTGGCAGACCGAACCGAGTCCCGAGAACGGTGCCGCGCGTTACAGCGCAGTGATCGGTCGACTAGTGTTCGACGAGACAACGGTGTGGACGTCCGCGCCGTCGGTCGCGTCCGCGCGTTACTCCGACAGCGGTGCCGAATTGACGAATTCGCTGGCGCGAGTTCGAGCTCGGGAGTCGTCGAAGCAACGGGATTTCGCGGCGAATCTGACGCGACTGTGGAACCATCTTCGACGCGCGTGGTGACGTTATCGATGATGTTCGCGTGAACAATTGCGATCGGCGGGACATCGAGTGACGATTCCGACGAGTACACGATGTATCGAAGTCGCGCCCATTACGACGACTTGCTGGACATGTTGAATTCGTCGTCGCTCGCGCGATCGCCGTCCGTTCGTCGCGATACTAAGCGACGACGCTCACCGCTTCGTCGCGACGCAGCGAGACGCGCGCGAACGAGGCGTACGGCGCGCGACGAGAGTCACAACGCGGTCACTTGTTTTTTCGCTAGCGATCTGATCGACCGAGTTCGAGGTCTGTCCGACGAGGATTTGGACGCTGTGTACGAAATGCTGTTGACCAGTCACTACTCGCGTTGTTTCGCTTCGATAACGTCACGAACCACGGCACCTCCGGGCGAAAATGAGTGACGTCGAACCGAGGACAGCCCCCGTGAGCACGAGACCGCTTCGTCGTCGCGACGACAATGACGAGGAAGAGACCGGCGACTCGACCGCTTCGTCGTCGCGACGACATCGGTCCGAGCGTTCGGAGCACGCCGCTGTATCGGAGAGACGCGCGGATTCGAACGCGATAACGAGCGGCGCACGATATATGAGCGATCGTCTCGATCGAAGCGGCACGACGACGCTGTGACGATAGCTTCGTGTCGGAGGCGTTCGCGGTCGCGTGCGAGCAGCGTTCGATCGAACTCGCGGCCGGCGCGAACTATGAGAAGGTACGATCGTTTCTGAGAGAACGCGCGCTCGATCCGGTATTTTCGTCGTCGTCGCGGTCGTCGTTGCGAGTGTTGACGTTTGGCCGATTGATCGCCTCCGTGGCGCTGGACGCGCCCAAGTTTTCCGCGCGCGAACGCGATCTGTTGCGCTCGTTGTGTCTGTCGGAGGTCGGTAATTTCGTGCAAGATTACGCGACGGAACTGGCGACGATCGTTAACGTCGACGCGACGGCGCAATTGATCAGATGCGTCGCGCTGCACGAGAGATCGTCCGCGGTGATCGACGCACGGCAACGACCGAGGCTAGTTCGTCGACTGGCCGCGCTGTCGCGACACGATCCGGACGCGCGGAAACGATTCCTCACCACTCTGACGCTCCCCTCGATGACCGACGAAGCTCCGCTCGACAAGAGTGACGGAGGGGACGGTGCGAATAAATCGTCTCTGCGGTTCGCCGCGGTTATCGTTCGCGTCAAACTGTTGAACACTTACGGTCGTTGGGCCGTGGTCGAGCCGCGTTTCGCTCGAGCGACGATGCACCGAGATGGATCGCTGGCTGCTGCATGGAGAGCGGAAGAGAATGCGCATCGCGAGCGAGGACGACGAGGACGAGAACGAGATGGACTCGACGATGACGAGACCCCCTCGACGATCGCGTCGTCCGCGAAGAGCGTCGCAGCGGTTTGGCGCGAGATCCGTGACACCTACGAGGCGAATCGCCGCGATATCGTGTACGCCGACGGTGGATCGGCGGAACAACTGACCGCCCTCAACACCGAGTACGAGTCGCTGACCGAGGCACCCTGTCGAATCGTGCTGATCACGTATCACGGCCACTCGACCATCCGAGACTACGTGTCGAACGCCCGACACCTGGCCGAACTTCACGGAGTCGTGATATTGTCGCTGTGCTGGTTGCGACGGGCGAACACCATGAACTCGGCCATCGCGGTCGCCGAGGAGCGACGATTTCGCGCGCAGATCGCTGACTCGTATCATGACTCGGACGATCGCGACGAGAACGAGGAGGAGGAGGAGGACGATCGTCGCTACCGAGACGAACTCGATTCCGCGTTGACGCGACGACGGCTCGTTCCGTCCTTGTTCCGGAGGGATCGACAGACCGAACGCGTGCGAGAAACGAGCGGTTACGGCGACGCGGACGACGGTGCCTCGTCGGACGATTGCTCGCGCGATCGCGATCGAACCGCGACGTCTCACGGAACGATCGCGCGCGAGATCGAACGATTCGACGGCGGGGATGACGTCGTTGCCTCGGTGTCGGTGATAAAAGCGGCGTATCATCGAGGTGATCGCGTGCGCGAACGCGACAAACCGTGCCAACTGCGCAATCGAATACTCGCTCAATTCTTCGGCAAGATATTGTACTACGTGCGAGAGTTCGTGATATGCGATCACGTCGGCATGGCGTTTCACAAGTCGTTTCGCGTGATAGATTCCGCCGCGATCGATCGCATGTGCGCCTCGATCGCGGCCCGTCGCGACACTGTCGTCGTCGACGCGAACACCGCGCGACCGATTTCGACGATGTAAGATCTATGGCAATAAAGGGGGGTACCATACGGCGCGCTATGAGAAAAGACGCGAGCGAGTCGTTTCCTCACCATCATCATCCGTTCCTCTCGCGACGCAACGATTCATCGTCGCTGCTGATCCCGACGGCGTTGCTGCTGCTCGCGGTTTGCGCGGTCGCGTTCTTCGCGCTTGCGCGAGCGATACTCGCGACCGTTGGCACCGGCAGCGACGATGAATCGCGTCGACCATCGACGCAATCGTCCGATCGCGAACGACGCTGCGACCGCGACGACGCTTTCGGAGACGATCGTCTGGCGCAGTTCGATCGCTCGGATGTCGTCGTGCCCGAGGAATGGTCCGAGGACACGCGCGAGTGCGATGATCTCGGACGCGCGCGCGAGTGCCTCGTGGCCGACGGTTACGCCGCGTGCTTCGAATGCGTCGAATCTCGGCGAGCGTCTCTGCGCGTGTGCGCGCACGTCAGCGAACCGATCACCGTGCACGCGTACGACAACGCGTACGACGGCAACAGCGATCGTCGCGATCTCGGCGGCGCGGACTTTACTCTCCGAGCCAACTCGTTGTCGGACAAGGGTTACTGCGTCAGGGCGCTGTCCGAGCGACTGCGCGATCTGACCGCGCCCCAGAGACGCCGCAGCGACGCGGCTCGCACGCGACGCGAGTGCAGCGAGTACAACGCCGACTGGATCCTCGTGCGAAAGCGAGCGACGCGAGACGACGCGGACAGTTGTAACGATGCGCTGATCGTTACTGATCGGGCCACGCGAAATGCATGTCGACCCCGGGTCATACACCCTGCGCCAGGTACAAGCGAGCAGATGGAGTAGCAAGCGAGCGAAAAGCACCGCGAGCGAGTACGCGGCGCGCGCGTGGAGGCAAGGACCGCCTCGGCACGCACGGCATGCGGCCGTCACGTGTATTCGATGCCACGGAATACGGGAGGGGAACGACCCGGAGTCGTACGGGCGGCCGATATAAGACGCCGTGCGACTCGCTTTTCCTTCCGACGTCTCGTCGCAGATAGACGAGTTGTCGTCCAGCCCGAGAGTTCTCCGGCAAAATAGCGAGTGTACTCGTGATTTCCCAGGGCGAGAGTCCTCGCCGTTCCTGACACGAGCGTACTCGTGAATACCGAGGCGAGAGTCCTCGCCGTTCCTGACACGAGCGTACTCGTGAATATCCCGGCGAGAGTCCTCGCCGTTCCTGACACGAGCGTACTCGTGAATACCGAGGCGAGAGTCCTCGCCGTTCCTAACACGAGCGTACTCGTGAACATCCCGACAAGAGTCCTCGCCGCTCCTGACACGAGCGTACTCGAGAATACCGAGGCGAGAGTCCTCGCCGCTCCTGACACGAGCGTACTCGTGAATACCGAGGCGAGAGTCCTCGCCAACCAGCGGGTCTGATATTAGGGGCGGAAGTCCTGGCGACCGAACGATTTCGCACGCGCGACGATCTTGGGGTGTCACGGAAGCACGACGGCGGAATCCCGACGACGGGCGCGACGGTCCGCCAGAATGAAGAACCGCGAACCACGAGCGAGCGGTCCCCGTACGGACGCGACCGCCGTGTCGTCACGACAGGAAGTCGTGCAACTCTGGTCAAGCGACCCGTTTGCGCAACGACTCACCGCTGCCGCCGCGGCCGATCACGGTATCTTATGTTTTACCCACTATCTTATTTTGTTTAACGCCTTATTAAAAGCCTTATTAATAACGCAAACACACGCGTACATTGAGCATGATCCCTTCCTGCCTCTGGGTTCCGACGGGCCGGATCTCGGCGGAGCCCGCTTCTGCACCGTAAGTAGGAAGGACTTGCGCGGACGCACGCCAGGCGTCACACAGTTTGTTCAATTTCGCGTGTCGATGCAAGTATCCGCATCTCATGGTGAACGCGACCGGACCGACGTCCTCGTGCTCGCGCGACGTCGGGTGCAACGGTCGCGGACGTTTGGACGCGGTCTCTCGTTCGTCCGCGATCGTTCCGCTCGTGAACGGCCGATGCGAATGCGACGACGGTTGGATCTCCGAATACAACGCCGTGGTCGGTCCGTTCTGTCGCGAGGCGACGACCACGAGCATGCTGTCCGGCCAGGATATCGACAGCGACGCGATGCTGGATCTCTCGTCCGAATTCATCGACGAGAACTTTCGCGCGATCATCGCGCGCGAACGAGTCGGCGGCGAGGACACCCGGGTGAAGTTGATCAATCCGTGCACTCCGTGCCCCATCGTGGCTACGGACGATGGCGAGGCGTACTTTTGTGGCGACGACTTCACGATTCGGAAGCGCAATAACGCCGATCCGTTCATCGCGATAGCGAACATCGGGATTCGTCGCGATCGCGATTATCTGCGCGGAAACGGCGGTAGATTTCCCAACGCGTGTCTCAAGATCACGGCGTCCGAGGGCCTGATGCCCGATCGATTCCTGCTGCAGTTCATGACGCGAGACGACGCGAGCGCGAAGAAATTCGCCATGGAGATAGGTGTACTGGTGAACGAATCCAGCGTTCGACGATGGTTCGACGGACCGGACGACGATTTCGACGCGTCTCCGAATTATCGGAGATTCGCGCGATCGCTGCGCGCGCCGGAGGGCGACGCGTTGAAAGACTGCGGCACGGTGTGGACGTTCGACCATCCGTCGATCTCGAATCATCGACAACGAATCTGCGAGTCGCTTCGACTCTTCTGGGGCAGCGCCCACACCGACCTGGCGTTCGCTTCGGATCGTTTGAACTTTCCGTTGCCCTTTTACAGCGACAGACTGGTCGTTAATTATTATCTCTATTACCCCCGAGGCATGTTGTTGAACGACGCCGAACGCGTGATTCGTGGACATCTCAGACAAGAGGCTTACGAGTGTCCGGACTCGACAATTTGGATTACTTTTACGGAAAATACGTGTACACCGATCATGATACGGCGCACAATATGGCGCGAGCAATGTTGCCCGTGTGTCTCGTGCGACACACGGACAGCGTCGACGGTTCCAAGTACATGCGACCGACGATTGCGCGCATCCGAACGACACCGCTTGCGTCATGGTGCGCAGCGATCATCTGACGATTTACGCGCGTCTTCTGTGGTACCCGTCGGACATGCGAATGTTGCGATTCTGCGTCGAGCGAGGCAACTGCGGCGAAAACGATTGCGACTACGACAAGAACGTGGTGTACGAATAGAGCGAACGACGAGCGAGAAGGAAAGCGGTTGGGATGTTGCGGTAGGAGGGGGAGGGGCGAATAAGAAATACACGAAATATGAAAAAAACGAATTCTCTCTTATTGATCGGTGGGCGTGTCGATCCGTGCGTGAACGTTCTCGTCGCTTCGACGAGTCGCGAGAAAAAGATCGGAACACGACGGCACGAAATTGCATTGACAATCGCGGCATAGTGCGTACGTCAGGAGCCAAATATCTCGAAACTGATCGTTGTAACGAGATTGCACTCTCTCGATCGTCCTCACATCGAGGTTGAATGGTAATCGCACGAACGCGCAGTACGGACAGTGCTCCGCGTGCAACGCGTTCAGTTCGGACCTCGATGCCACGCGATTCATCGACACCGTGAACAGACATGCGTGACAGCGCATCGTCAATTGTTCGGAACCGTCCCGGTGGTTCGGTTGATGTCAATCCTCGTCGGCCCCATCTTCGTCGAGTGGTCGCACGATCGCGTCCTCGTCGTCGCTCCGCTGCTCGTCCTTGTCGTCGCTCCGCTGCTCGTCCTCGTCGTCGCTCCGCTGCTCGTCCTTGTCGTCGCTCCGCTGCTCGTCCTCGTCGTCGCTCCGCTGCTCGTTCTCGTCGTCGCTCCGCTGCTCGTCCTCGAGCGCCACGGTTTCGGCTTTGGACAGAGCCTCGTCGGACGATGCGCGAAACGTCGATACGCACGACGGTGTCGCGACCACGGCGAAACCGTCGTCGACCAACGATTCGACCGTGCTGCGCGACATCAACCAATGACCGTTGTCAGGGTCGATGAAGCTGCCGGTCCGTTACTCGGGATCGCGGTACGGGAAAGCACCCTCGCCGAAAGTAGACCACATCACGTCGTAATGATATGCCGTGCAAGCGCATCGACAATACGTTCGTCCGTGACAATCCGGGGAATGTTCCACGGAGTGACAAAATTTGCATTTGACGACGCTCGAATCGGTGATAAGTCGTTCGGAGCATCGATGGAAGCAACAGTGTTGCCACGTTTCGTGGCGCACGTCGTCGCACAAACGTCCACGCAGCTGTCGTTGACACAACTGTAGAGAGAGTCGGAGCGAGTAAACAAAACTGCTCGATGTCGCCGTCGCTGAGGACCAGCATCTCGGAAAGGTTAATTCGTCCAGAGTTAAACCCTGGACCTAATAAACCGTCGTGGCCGCATCCATCACGAAGGGGAACATACGAAAGGCGTTGTCGAAACGATCGCCGTCTCGACGCGCCCATTTGCTGCTGTACTCGTAGGGTTTCACGAGCGTGCGACGCACGCGACACAACGCACCGTCCTCCGTCTCGACCACGACGGAATCGTCGGATTCGATCTCGCGCACGATCACGCGTGATCCCACCTGCATGGGCCAATTCGCGCGAGCGTGAATCACGCGATAGCGCATACCGCGCAGCATGAAATGTTCATCCGCGTAAGGATCGTCGCGACGATCGTCGAAGCGCGCGCCGGTTCGGCAGCTCGAGGTAGCGTTGCTGCTGCTGTTGCTGCTGCTGTTGCTGTTGTTTTTCTTATCGCTTCTAGTAACGTCGCGACGTATGGTCGCGATGGCGTTACGTCTGTAGCGCAGACAGCACCGACCGTTTCGCGTCTCGCCGTTGTCGGCTCCGTGACAGATCGGGCAGTTTCGCCACGTCAGATAGCCGATGGCCCAATTCGCGTAGTTCACGCGTTCGTTGGACGCGACGATCAGTCGCTGCAATTGACCGAAGTCCGCGTCTATCGCGTCTCGAGCGATCGCGCGCATAGATCGAACGAACGGACTCATGTCGACGGTGCGCGTTCGCGGCAAACCGTGCAGAGCGGACAACGCGGCACACTCGTGACCGCCGAGTCGCGCGGTGAAACACGCCAAACGGCGCAGCAGACGCGGATCGGTGGCTCTCACGTTTTCGTACATGAAGCAGATATCGTCGATCGAGATATAATCGAGCATCGTGCGAATCGCTTGATCTTCCACTTCGCCGATGAGTGGCTGTTGATTGCAATCGCCCGCTATCAGAACGGTTCGTCCGCGGGGCGCCGCGTTCGGCCAACGAGCCCTCGATCAAAGAGTACTCGTCTACGAATATCAATTGGTCTAAATTGGGACTCGCGGACGTGTTCAGTCGACGAATGTGTTCGAGCAGTTCGCAGCGACCCGCGACACTGCGTCGCAGATTCAACCAAACGTACAAACTGCGTATGTTCAACAGATTCATCAGATACGAATCGATCGTTTTTGCGAGCAAATTATCGTACGATGCGTATCGTTTGGTCGTGGAATCGATGAAATTGCGTTTCTTCACCTGGTACAATACGCTCACGAAACGATCGAGCATTAGTCCGAGCAGGAACGTTTTCCCCAAACCGGCCACACCGTCTATCACCACGCGACGATCGCCGTCGCACGTCGTAGTCGTCCATACGCGCTCGATCGTGTCGACAATTCGTCTCTGCTTTTCAGTCATACCGACGACGCTTTCGCGACGTCGAGACGCTGGCGCTCCTCAATACGGTCACACACGACGACGATGGCCGCGTCGCGGTGTCGCGATTCGACGCGTCGGACGCGACAACCACGTCGATCGTCCTCGAGGGCGCTCGATACGCATCGTCGACGATTCTATGACCATCGATGAACTCAAAGTTGTCAACAGCTCGATCGGCCGCTGCAAAATCCGCCCAAGTTCACGTTTCCGAGCTCGCGATCGACGAGGTATCCGTCGTCGTTCGTTGAAGCTCGCTCCCGAGACCTCCGTCGTTCGCGCAACCGCTTTCGCGTCGAAGACTCTTCGAAGGCCGCATCGTCGCATCGACGCCAGTGTACTCGAGAGACCTTTTGAGCGATTGGCGAACCCTCGCCGACGAAAGATCGTCCGCGTACACGCGCACCACGCTCGACCCCGGTAACCACTCGAAGTTGACGGCATCGTTTGGACATTCCCGATGCGTCGTCGCCAACAGACCGAACCAGCGAAAGAACAACAGCACCGCGGATCTCACGCTCGATGATAACGATCCGTCCTCGGCAAAACACGGTTCTATGATCAATCGATCGTTCGTCACGTAGCTCGATGTCACGTCGAGCGACGTGTCGTTCGCGCGATCTCGCGCTACGACTGCGTATTGCGACGTTCGATTGACCAACCATTTCGAATCGTTCGCCGCAGGTAGAGCCGATGATTTCGCCGATGCGCTCTGTTCGTCACGGTCGCTACGAACGAAAGATCTAGCAATTCCGTCCCCCGTGCGTGTCGACTCCTCGCTGAAACGCCCGCGATGAGTGCTCCGTCGTCGAATTCGCGCGTGCGATATGATCACCAATGACGACGGCTTGACCGAGGACTTGGACGATACGGTAACGCGCAATACCGCGTCGGTGCATTGCGCCTCTTCGCGCATCTGTTGCACCAAAGTGGCCACTACATTGTTCAGACGATTCAAACTGGACAATTCGATGTCGCAGTAACAAGGACGCGAGTCCTCCGAAGCGGATAGCGAAACTGACGACGACAACGCGACGTCGCACGACGCCCGATCATCGTTCATTTTCACGACTTCGAAAGTACGCTCACTCAGATCGCAAATACGGCGAATGACGTCGTTCGTTCGTTTCTCGACGACTCAGACCGTCGAGCGTTAGATCGGTGAATAAGTGTCCGTAGCGCAAGCGCCGACGATCGATCGCGAAACGCGTTCGAACGGTACCCGTTGGGGGGGAGGTAGTGGTGGTGAGTGGGGGCTCGACCACGTTCATTGAACGCCAAAAATCCTATTTGTGCGTTCGAACGGTCAGGCGCGTTTGTTCCTCCGCGATCGTTTTTTTTTCTCGTATCGCGCGCTGGCACCCGAAGTGATCAGTTTGCGACGCACCGAGGCGGAGAATGAATCAACTCTGTTCGTTCGCGCCGCATCGCGCGATAACGAATCATTAACGCTGGATCGACTCTTCGGCGATGTCGACGGTGGCGACGTATCACTGAATAACGCGAAGACGATGACGCCGGAATATCAACTCGAAACGGAGGAGATCGTACTCGTGCGCTGTCACGCGTGTCTCTTCACCGCGTTGTTGAATTACGCAGTATCGAGATCCAAACTAAACGAACGACATGCCGAACATTGTCCGTATTGCGCATTTGTACAATTGCCATTTTGCGCGAGCGCTGAAACAGCGGAATCGGTATATTCGTGCTACAACGAACTATTCGAAGACCTTTGGCCCCTGAATTACGGAAAGTGTATCGATTGTACGTGCAAGTTTGTATCGCCAGCTCGCGATCGCGCAAACTGATCAGAAAATTATATCCAATTCAGGTTTTCCTCGAACGAAACGCTGTACGAAGAAAAAATGTATCTCGATACCAATGCCAGTTAGCACCACGATCGCAAGATCGTTGAACAAATAAATTGATACGATCGTTTAACAATTATCGCACCCCACCCCCCCACGTTTGTATACCAGTGATACGAACAAAAAAAAACTTTCGTACGCGTATCCGACGTAACGTTCGTATGCGACATATTGTCGCGAAGCGCTCAATCGAGGTACCGACGCGACACGTTAAAAATTACCGACCGCGGGACGCGACGTCACGTCGATAACGAAGAAGTCGCAAAACACAGGCATGATGCGCGACACCAGTACACGACGATTCGCCAGTGCGCGATCGACAGCTCGAGCTCGGTCTCGAAAAACACGTTTCGAACAAAAGTAACGATTCACCGGCCACCAACACTGATTCTCGAATATATCGCACAGTGCAGAGTAGTGCGTACGCCGAATCGCGCCTCGATTTGCGATCCGTCATCGAGATCGCGCACCATGCCACGGGCCAGACGCACTCGAATCGATTGACGATGTTTCCAAGGATACCGCGAGCGAGCGTGATCGTCCGTGCAATACGAGTCGATGCCGATCGTGACGGTCGCTATGATCTCTTCGACGTCGCTCGGTTTCTGCGGCAGTGACGATTCCTCGTCGAAATCGCTGAATGTCTTCGAGAGTCGATCCGCATAGCGGATCAGTACTCGCACGACGCGTTGAAGTCTGCAATACGGGCACCGTTCTTCCTTATCGAAGTCGCTGGACCGACTCCACAACGACCTCGCCCAAGTTGCGCCGTTCGCACTCTACATCGATCGACGATACGAAATTCGCAGCGAACGGAACGTGGGACGCTCGAGTCGAAAGTCTGGTGAAAAAAAAGTTCGATATTGTCGTCGTTCGTAACGGAGCATCAACGTTTTATATCGCGTCTGATCACGGGTTCGCGTCATTTCGCCGCTCCGTTCAACGTCTACTTCCACGATATGTATCGCACCGAGCAATTGTCACGACACCCTTCGAACACTTCGAATCGCAACGCGCGTTGCGAACGCGCCATTGCTCCTGTCCTCGCGGATCCAGTAATGTGATATCGAGCGAACGATAATATCGTGAAACCACGAATCGACAGATGGAAGGGAGAGAAACTCGAACGTTCACAGTATTTACGACTCAATGTTTATTATCTCGTATTACAGAGCCAAGGTATCGATCGATCGCGTGCGCTGCGTCAAAGGACCTTTACACATAATGAAAAGCGCCAACAGAACAACGGAAACATGTGAGTCAACCAGTAAAACACGTTCTCGCATTGCTCGGACGCCTGTACGATCACAGGCGTATCGAAGTCAGCGTCGCGCAATCTTTGCGTCACCTCGGTCAACACGGCCAGTACGATTTCGGTCGTCGAACCGTCCTCGGACGCGAACAGTCGCATTCTCCGCTTCGTTGTGTCGTTCCTCGATGAGAGCGCGACTATTATATCTATCACGCGAAATCTATCACGATATCTATCACGATATCTATCACGGAATCGCGAATGACACGTTTTCAAATGAACGCGATGATCGCCTCTGATTTCCGACGCGTCGCACGACAGCAGTTCGTCCAGTATCGCTCGCTTCACGTGCGCTGGAGTGGGCGATCGCGACGAGTGCGTCGTGTCGACGACTGATCGCGCCAGGTGTCGTTGAACTCGCTAGCGTCGAACCGCCGTTGTCAGCTCGGGAATGGTCCGGTGAACGACGCGCGTTATCGTGCACTTCCAACATCCGTGCTCGCAAGATCGAGTTCGCGCGGTGTAATCGAACACACCGTGCAACCACGAGGCCCAAGATGAGTCGA
>NW_020230150.1:57320-113136 GCF_003227715.2 Harpegnathos saltator | reverse complement strand
AAAATTTGCATTGACGACGCTCGAATCGGTGATAAGTCGTTCGGAGCATCAATTGAAGCAACAGTGTCGCCACGTGTCGTCGCGTACGTCGTCGCACAAACGTCCACGCAGCTGTAGTTGACACAACTGTAGAGAGAGTCGGGGCGAGTAAACAAAACTGCTCGATGTCGCCGTCGCCGAGGACCGCGATCGCCAGCTGGATCGAAGCGACAGTACACGTTGACGATCCTCCGCGAGGAGGCGCCGATCGATTCCGCGATCGTGGTCCCGCGCCTTGCGAATAAGGTCGACGAATCTTCGAGCGTCGTCGTCGTCGTCCGAATCGCTCGTTCCACGGTGCGTCGAAAACGCTCGAATTCTTGATCGACAACGGTCCCGCGACGATCGTTGGCCCAAAGCGGTACAGGATACGTCAGATACGCCTCGGCCATGTGCGGACTGATGCTGTGGAAGCTCAATACGCGTCGTACTAGTTCCAATCTTCCCTCCTCCACACCCACTTCCTCGTTCGGATGAACAACCTCGGCCGGCAGCATCCATCGAGGATACGGCACGCTCGATACGGACAACGGATCGCGCGGTACCATGACTCGAGAGAGAACTCGTCACCGCCGCAAGTTTCGGAACTAGACTGCGCACTCGCGACGTCGCTCAGCGCTCTTGTACCCTTTGTTATCTATATTTGTTCGTCGGTTATCACTCGATGACAAACAGCGCGGGATATTTCGAGGAGCGTCGCTCGATGCTGCCGGAAGAATCACAGGGACGAGGCGTCGCAACCCGAGTCGTCGTCGTCCTCGAACAGTGCGGCGGCTGCTTCGTGAACGACGAACTCTTCGTCGTTGACTACAGCGTTAACCGCTGCACCGTCGAACGACGCGTTGATCGCGCGATGTTCGTCACGGCCCTCGGCCGGATCGATCACCGTCACACAGTATCTTTCGCAAAATATCGGTATTATGGCGGCTAACCAGAACACGACGTCTTCCAGATGCGCCTTCACCGTGACGTAGTCGTCCTCGGTACCGTTGACGTCGGATCGGACTCGACGATGTCGACGTCGAGCGTCGACCGTGAACACGTGGGTCAACACGAACAACAGTTCTCTCGTGACCTCGTATTCCGCTTTGACGTCGGTCGCTGCAACGCCGCGTCGTGTTCGGCCGGTCGTCGAAATCGACGATCTTTGCAA
The DNA here is from genome assembly GCF_003227715.2 of Harpegnathos saltator. Classification (NCBI taxonomy): domain Eukaryota; kingdom Metazoa; phylum Arthropoda; class Insecta; order Hymenoptera; family Formicidae; genus Harpegnathos; species Harpegnathos saltator. Next base: position 111,944 of record NW_020230150.1, on the reverse strand, counting down.
CTTAACGTCCAAACTGGGCCAGGGCGTGCGTCGAAGCTCGTGATCCTCGTTGCAGTATTCCTCGACGGCGGGCAATGAATTCAGTATTTTCAATTTTACTTGGTACGGAGTGAACCGAACTCCAGAGTCTTTCACAGGGAGCAAAGCTGAATGGAGTGAGACAACATGTCGTACACCAGTTTCCGACCTACGCGCTCGAGGCAACAATATCGACATCGAGCTCGTCGTCGCAATGACCGCGTTCAACGCGGCTCTCTGCTCGTCCTCGTCGTCGCAGCGATCTTCGTCGTCGCGACGACGTCGTCGCGGTTGCGGCAACGGGTGCATGTTTTCCTCGCGCGATGTCGACGCTCGCGGTACCTCGAGACAGCGCACGATCGTTATCCACTGTTACCGATGACCAACGAGTGGCAATTGATCACCCCCGACAATTGTCGCTCGTGTCTGAATCTCGACAGTGTCACGTACAGCGCCTTGTCGTTCATGCCGTGCGCGTCGATGTAGCATCTCGGAAAGGTCAGTTCGTCCAGAGTTAAACCCTGGACCTGATAAACCGTCGTGGTCGCGTCCATCACGAAGGGGAACATACGAAAGGCGTTGTCGAAACGATCGCCGTCTCGACGCGCCCATTTGCTGCTGTACTCGTAGGGTTTCACGAGCGTGCGACGCACGCGACACAACGCACCGTCCTCCGTCTCGACCACGACGGAATCGTCGGATTCGATCTCGCGCACGATCACGCGTGATCCCACCTGCATGGGCCAATTCGCGCGAGCGTGAATCACGCGATAGCGCATACCGCGCAGCACGAAATGTTCATCCGCGTAAGGATCGTCGCGACGATCGTCGAAGCGCGCGCCGGTTCGGCAGCTCGAGGTAGCGTTGCTGCTGCTGCTGCTGTTGTTGTTGTTGTTGTTGTTGTTGTTCTTATCGCTTCTAGCAACGTCGCGACGTTCGGTCGCGACGACGCTGCGTCTGTAGCGCAAACAGCACCGACCGCTTCGCGTCTTGCCGTTGTCGGCTCCGTGACAGATCGGGCAGTTTCGCCACGTCAGATAGCCGATGGCCCAATTCGCGTAGTTCACGCGTTCGTTGGACGCGACAATCAGTCGCGACAATTGACCGAAGTCCGCGTCTATCACGTCTCGAGCGATCGCGCGCATAGATCGAACGAACGGACTCATGTCGACGGTGCGCGTTCGCGGCAAACCGTGCAGAGCGGACAACGCGGCGCACTCGTGACCGCCGGATCGCGCGGTGAAACACGCCAAACGGCGCAGCAGACACGGATCGGTGGCTCTCACGTTTTCGTACATGAAGCAGATATCGTCGTAATCGAGCATCGTGCGAATCGCTTGATCCTCCACTTCGCCGATGGGTGGCTGTTGATTGCAATCGCCCGCTATCAGAACGGTTCGTCCGCGGAGTGCCGCGTTCGACAGCTCAGCCAACGAGCCCTCAATCAAAGAGTACTCGTCTACGAATATCAATTGGTCGAAATTGGGACTCACGGACGTGTTCAGTCGACGAATGCGTTCGAGCAGTTCGCAGCGACCAGCGACACTGCGTCGCAGATTCAACCAAACGTACAAACTGCGTATGTTCAACAGATTCATCAGATACGAATCGATCGTTTTTGCGAGCAAATTATCGTACGATGCGAATCGTTTGGTCGTGGAATCGATGAAATTGCGTTTCTTCACCAGGTACAACACGCTCGCAAAACGATCGAGCATTAGTCCGAGCAGGAACGTTTTCCCCGAACCGGCCACAGTCTATCACCACGCGACGATTGCCGTCGCACGCCGCAGTCGTCCATACGCGCTCGATCGTGTCGACGATTCGTCTCTGCTTTTCGGTCATACCGACGACGCTTTCGCGACGTCGCGACGTCGAGACGCTGGCGCTCCTCAATACGGTCATACACGACGACGATGGCCGCGTCGCGGTGTCGCGATTCGACGCGTCGGACGCGACAACCACGTCGATCGTCCTCGAGGGCGCTCGATACGCATCGTCGACGATTCTATGGCCATCGATGAACTCAAAGTTGTCAACGGCTCGATCGGCCGCTGCGAAATCCGCCCAAGTCCACGTTTCCGAGCTCGCGATCGACGAGGTATCCGTCGTCGTTCGCTGAAGCTCGCTCCCGAGACCTCCGTCGTTCGCGCAACCGCTTTCGCGTCGAGGACTCTTCGAAGGCCGCATCGTCGCATCGACGCCAGCGTACTCGAGAGATCTTTTGAGCGATTGGCGAACCCTCGCCGACGAAGGATCGTCCGCGTACACGCGCACCACGCTCGACCCCGGTAACCACTCGAAGTTGACGGCATCGTTTGGACATTCCCGATGCGTCGTCGCCAACAGACCGAACCAGCGAGAGAACAACAGCACCGCGGATCTCACGCTCGATGACAACGATCCGTCCTCGGCGAAACACGGTTCTATGATCAATCGATCGTTCGTCACGTAGCTCGATGTCGCGTCGAGCGACGCGTCGTTCGCGCGATCTCGCGCTACGGCTGCGTATCGCGACGATCGATCGACCAACCATTTCGAATCGTTCGCCGCAGGTAGAGCCGATGATTTCGCCGATGCGCTCTGTTCGTCACGGTCGCTACGAACGAACGATCTAGCAATTTCGTCCCCTGTGCGTGTCGACTCCTCGCTGAAACGCCCGCGATGAGCGCTCCGTCGTCGAATTCGCGCGTGCGATATGATCACCAACGACGACGGCTCGACCGAGGACTTGGATGATACGGTAAAGCGCAATACCGCGTTGGTGCATTGCGCCTCCTCGCGCATCTGTTGCACCAAAGTGGCCACTACATTGTTCAGATGATTCAAACTGGACAATTCGATGTCGCAGTAACAAGGACGCGAGTCCTCCGAAGCGGATAGCGAGACTGACGACGACAACGCGACGTCGCACGACGCCCGATCATCGTTCATTTTCACGACTTCGAAAGTACGCTCGCTCAGATCGCAAATACGGCGAATGACGTCGTTCGTTCGTTTCTCGAAGACTCAGACCGTCGAGCGTTAGATCGGTGAATAAGTGTCCGTAGCGCAAGCGCCGACGATCGATCGCGAAACACGTTCGAACGATACCTGTTGGGGGGGTTGGTGGTGAGTGGGGGCTCGACTACGTTCATTGAACGCCAAAAATCCTATTTGTGCGTTCGAACGGTCGGGCGCGTTTGTTCCTCCATGATCGTTTTTTTTTCTCGTATCGCGCGCTGGCACCCGAAGCGATCAGTTTGCGACGCACCGAGGCGGAGAATGATCAACTCTGTTCGCTCGCGCCGCATCGCGCGATAACGAAACATTAACGCTGGATCGACTCTTCGGCGATGTCGACGGTGGCGACGTATCACTGAATAACGCGAAGACGATGACGCCGGAATATCAACTCGAAACGGAGGAGATCGTACTCGTGCGCTGTCACGCGTGTTTCTTCACCGCGTTGTTGAATTACGCAGTATCGAGATCCAAACTAAACGAACGACATGCCGAACATTGTCCGTATTGCGCATTCGTACAATTGCCATTCTGCGCGAGCGCTGAAACAGCGGAATCGGTATATTCGCGCTACAACGAACTATTCGAAGACCTTTGGCCCCTGAATTACGGAAAGTGTATCGATTGTACGTGCAAGTTTGTATCGCCAGCTCGCGATCGCGCAAACTGATCAGAAAATTATATCCAATTCAGGTTTTCCTCGAACGAAACGCTGTACGACGAAAAAATGTATCTCGATACCAATGCCAGTTAGCACCACGATCGCAAGATCGTTGAACAAATAAATTGATACGATCGTTTAACAATTATCGCACCCCACCCCCACGTTTGTATACCAGTGATACGAACAAAAAAAACTGTCGTACGCGTATCCGACGTAACGTTCGTACGCGACGTATCGTCGCGAAACGCTCAATCGAGATACCGACGCGACACGTTAAAAATTACCGACCGCGGGACGCGACGTCACGTCGATGACGAAGAAGTCGCAAAACACAGGCATGATGCGCGACAACCAGTACACGACGATTCGCCAGTGCGCGATCGACAGCTCGAGCTCGGTCTCGAAAAAACACGTTTCGAACGAAAGTAACGATTCACCGGCCACCAACACTGATTCTCGAATATATCGCACAGTGCGAAGAGTAGCGCGTACGCCGAATCGCGCGCATCGATTTGCGATCCGTCATCGAGATCGCGCACCATGCCACGGGCCAGACGCACTCGAATCGATTGACGATGTTTCCAAGGATACCGCGAGCGAGCGTGATCGTCCGTGCAATACGAGTCGATGCCGATCGTGACGGTCGCTATTATCTCTTCGACGTCGCTCGGTTTCTGCGGCAGCGACGGTTCCTCGTCGCTCGGTTTCTGCGGCAGCGACGGTTCGTCGGAATCGCTGAGTGTCTTCGAGAGTCGATCCGCATAGCGGATCAGTACTCGCACGACGCGTTGAAGTCTGCAATACGGGCACCGTTCTTCCTTATCGAAGTCGCTAGACCGACTCCACAACGACCTCGCCCAAGTTGCGCCGTTCGCACTCGACATCGATCGACGATACGAAATTCGCAGCGAACGGAACGTGGGACGCTCGAGTCGAAAGTCTGGTGAAAAAAAAGCTCGATATTGTCGTCGTTCGTGACGGAGCATCAGCGTTTTATATCGCGTCTGATCACGGGTTCGCGTCATTTCGCCGCTCCGTTCGACGTCTACTTCCACGATATGTATCGCACCGAGCAATTGTCACGACACCCTTCGAACACTTCGAATCGCAACGCGCGTTGCGAACGCGCCATTGCTCCTGTCCTCGCGGATCCACGAATGCGATATCGAGCGAACGATAATATCGTGAAACCACGAATCGACGGATGGAAGGGAGAGAAACTCGAACGCTCATCGTATTTACGACGCAAGGTTTATTATCTCGTATTACAGAGCCAAGGCATCGATCGATCGCGTGCGCTGCGTCAAAGGACCTTTACACATAATGAAAAGCGCCAACAGAACAACGGAAGCATGTGAGTCAACCAGTACAACACGTTCTCGCATTGCTCGGACGCCTGTACGATCACAGGCGTATCGAAGTCAGCGTCGCGCAATCTTTGCGTCACCTCGGTCAACACGGCCAGTACGATTTCGGTCGTCGAACCGTCCTCGAACGCGAACGGTCGCATCCTCCGCTTCGTAGTGTCGTTCCTCGATGAGAGCGCGACTATTATATCTATCGCGCGAAAACGGAATCGCGAATGACACGTTTTCAAATGAACGCGATGCTCGCCTCTGATTTCCGACGCGTCGCACGACAGCAGTTCGTCCAGTATCGCTCGCTTCACGTGCGCTGGAGTGGGCGATCGCGACGAGTGTGTCGTGTCGACGACTGATCGCGCCAGGTGTCGTTGAACTCGCCAGCGTCGAACCGCCGTTGTCAGCTCGGGAATGGTCCGGTGAACGACGCGCGTTGTCGCACCAACATCCGTGCTCGCAAGGTCGAGTTCGCGCGGTGTAATCGAACACACCGTGCAACCACGAGGCCCAAGATGAGTCGACGCAACGACGAAACACCGCGTCCGGACACACCGTCAACGTGAACGAATCGCACATTTTCGGCAGAATGCGCAAGAGCCAGTACGCAATGCTCTTCCAGTGACGACTCGATACTTGGACCGTGACTTCGGCGTACCTCGCCTCGATGTTCGATCGACGCTCTCGATGCACGAATATACCGCGCAATGTGTTCAATAGCTCACTGGTCAATTCGTAACCTTCGAGCGAGGCGATCAGCCCTGTTCCTTTCTCGTTCGTGCTTTCATCGTCATCGTTGTGCACGACATTTGTTTCCAGATTGATCGATTGATACAACGACCAAGGGTAATGAGACTCGGCTTCCTTTCGATCGCAATAAACACTAGTTTCCGTCAGCAAACGCGATATCATTTCGTCCACATGAAGAGGATCCTGCAGCACACGCGATCGCGGTGTGGTCCAATCGACGGTCCGTCGCTCCTCGCGCGAAGCGTAATCGATGTACCGTATCGCCTCCACGGAAATCTCGTCCATGATGTATCGACGCGCACAATACGGACATTGTCGTTCTCTTTCCAATCGAATCCGACGATATTCGCGAATTGTCGCGACGATCGACGATTGTTCCGTTCGTTCGTCATCGCCTCGATTCGCAGCGGATGACATTTCTCTCTTTTTTTTCGATCGAACTAACGATCGGGAAGTCATTCGCGTTCGTTATATACGGGCAAAGGAACGTTACGGAGCGATAACGCATTGTGAAATCGCTCTGGGCGCATTGCCTATTCGCGTCTGTTGATCACCGTGGTCGTCAACAGATTACGTATCAGTCGTAACGTTCGCGCCATCGTTCTCTTCGTCATAGTAGCCAACATAGCGATCGACAACCTCGCGATGAGTCTCATCGTTCCAATTGTCGACATTTCACCGGTAGTCTCGCCTCAGTCGTCGTTATCGCGAAATATTCCAAACTCTAATACGTCCTCGTTTGCGATACTCGCAGGTTTTTCGATCGAAACACTCAGCTCTCTTTCCCTCTCTCTCTCTCTCTCTCTCTCTCTCTCGCTGAGGAGATAACGATCCAAGAACACGCGTTTCAATTTCGCGAAGATAACGATCGAGGGAACGCGTTCCGATCTCGGCGACCGACGACGTCGCTATCGCTCTCAAGAGAGAGTCTCGATGTTCGATCGAGACGCGATTTCGATGAAACGAGTTGATCTCGCGATCGCGGCGAGCAAATAGGCAAATTCTCGGACAACAGAGGCAACAGATGAGACAACCAGTACATGTTCTCCCATCGGTCGGGAGCCACTCGTGCGAACAAGGTGCACGTTTCTCCTTCCTCGCATAGTAGCAACAGCTGGACCGCCACATCGCTCAGAATAGCTAGCGCGTCTTCGGTCGTGGAACCGTCACTGGCCACGAAGGTACGAGAAGCGACACCGTTCTGCGATCTTTGTCGCGCGCACTGAGATACAAATTTAACGACAACCAAGTTCCACCAAGGATACGGATATCTGCCGCATCGGGTTACGCATCGACCGCTGCGTATGGCATCTAGTATGCGTCGTTTGACGATCAATGGCGTAGGTGCGAACAACGCACTCGTTGCGCCTATGCGCTCCGACGAGTCGTTTCGCCGAATACGCCATCGTCGAACGGCAACGACCAATTCGGGAATAATTTGTTTCGTTACGCGCGACAGAGCGCAATGCACGCACACGTCGCGTCGCATCCAGCCCCGTGCAGTTTTGTAACGAACCGCGCTCGGATGAATATCGCGCCGCGATATCACAGTGATCTCGCAGTAGTCGCACAAAATCGGTAAAATGCGCAATAACCAATACACGACGTCGCGCCAGTGTCGAGTCGAAACTTCGGGAGCGATCGTCACCCAGTCGAAATCGATACGCGTCTCGCGATCGGATGATTGATAGCGAAGTACAACAATCTCGACAGATTGTACGTCACGCGATCTTCCTCGCGAACAAAATCATCGTCGCTCTCGCTCGATGATAACGACTCTTCGTTCTCGGCGTAGTCACCGAGATCGTCCTTGTTGTTGACACTCGTCCTTATCTGAATGAATTGACGAAACAGCCAGGGATAGCGTTGATCGCTGTGATCGCCGCAGCAGTATTCGCCGTCGTTCGTCGCGATGTTCGCGATCGCGTTCATAACGTGATTCGCCAACGACACTGCGCGCGGAAAAGACTGTAAATGACAACACGCGTTGACGAAGGTCCTCACCGTACGTCGAAGCAAATCGAGCACGTAGCAACGCGCGCAATACGGACATTTTCTCACACGAAATCGCTGTCGCGTAATCGCCCTTCTCGTTTCACCTCCGGCAACATGATCGTTGCAGAAAAACAAACCATCGCCGAACGTTCGACAGCAACGCGCGAACTCCGTTCGAACTAAATGACTCAACGCCACGAACGGAGCGTGCTTCTCCGAGAGCAATAGAAACGCGATATCGAACAAACGCAAACTAGGTTACGAACGGTCGTTTTCTGGATGGTTTCTCATGTTTCTGATCGTGAACCAGTCGCGGAATAACGGCGATACGCGAAACAGCGAACGAGCCATGCTCTTCCACCAATCGACACTAGACAGCCACCCCCCTATGTACAGGTACAAAGTAAGGGGGGAAGTGTAAAAGTACCAGCGTCCATCGCAGCGCTCCTCAGTGCGCAACCGACACTCGCCCCACGCCGAAGGGCTGTTGGTTTCGTCGCCGTGTGTAACTTTACCTTACACGCGTCGAACGTCCTCGCGTTGACATGAATGCGTTTTCCTTTCAGCTTCGGTCGAGATGACCGGAAAAAAAGGTTCTCTTCAGTGTTCGATTCGCGCAGAATCGGCGTGTCGTATCGAACGCTCGCGTTTACTGTCTCGATGATATTATTGATCGGTTTCTCTCAGAGGCCGCGACAACCAATCGCGCTTCTCGCGCGCGTCTCTCGATCCGCGAAAACGAAAAGTAGAATAGTAGTTCACGTTTTTTCCCACCGCTCACAATAGTGCGCAAAAAAAAAGAAACAGACACGCGTCGTTCCGAACGTTCGTGTTCGTCGGTGCAACGGCACCGCTCGCACTCGTCCGATTCGTGTCGCGAGACCGAGAGCTGTTGGAATCGGTGCTAGCGTTTAATTTTTTTACAGACGGCGAACAACGCGCGATACTGACGGAAAGTCGCGACGTTGCTTTTTTTTCGAACCGATAAGAACATGTACAGCGCATCGCGCAATATCGTATCGTACGCTGAATCGAGTTTTGCCAATAAGACAACAACGCGCTACATGGCCGCGGCGTTGACGCAACAACGTTTCGAACCGGGCGAGGAATGCGTATTTCCGCAATCGCGCGTTTTGCCGTCTCGCACGACGATCGATCCGCGCTGGATGACGTCGGTTTTTCGCTTTCTCTCGGAGAAACCACGCTCGGCGGTACACCCCATGTCGTTCTCCTTGAGCTTCATGCGAACGTACGATGTATCCCGGCGAAACGTCGAGCGAAACGAGCGCGCGGCCGAGTTTGAAGCGGCTCGCGAACTGTTCGATCTGTTGGAAAACAACATGAACGCCACCGATACGCTGAGCGTATCGGGCCTGCAGCGTCAGCGTTCGTTCGACACGGCGGATTTTGCTCGAGCGAACGACGCGTACATCGACAGATTCGACGCGACGCTCGTTCCGTTGGTGCTGCGTCACCGTTCGCTGCTCGCGACGGCAGCCGAGCGCAACGACTACGAAGACGCGACGGTCGCCGATCCGATCACGTCGGCCGCTTCCCTTCGTCGCGATATACTGGAGATTCGCTCCGTGCTGACGACCGTGAACGAGTGCGTGCTCGACACGGGAATGCGCGTTCCGGCGAACGCGCGATGCTCGACGAGTCTCCGACGCGTCGACACGACACCGTTGAACGAGTTGGCTAGCACGGACGCGAGCGTCATCGTTGACGACGTGACGTATCGCGAATTCGCGACGCGAGCTCGGAACGTTATGTCGCGCACCGTAGTAGCGAACAACGACGAAACTTCGACGCGACACGATCGCAGCTTCTCGTACCTCGAGGCGTACGCGGCGTACGCGCCCATCGTGTACAGATACGAGTCGTTGAGCGAGATAACGTCCGCGTGGAACCGACGACGAGAACGCGTCGACAGCGGCGACGACGAATCGGTGCGTTGGATAATCCTGCCCGTGCGCGGAGTCTGGCAGAGCGGAACGTCTCAGATTCTCTGGATCGTGCTGCACACTCTGACGGCGCTCACCGTACAACAGCGAAATCGCTACATCAATCGCGCGATCGAGTTGCTCGAGAATTTATCCTTCTACATATGGTGCGCCGAGTGTTCCGCGCACTGGCGAAGAAATCGCGGGGACGAGTTCTTCCGTCATATCGGCGCGCTACCGGCGATCGTGTTGCACAAGCTGCCCATCGATATCGTGCTGTTGCGCTGTCACAACATCGTGCACGAGAACTCGCCGTACAGAGTTTCGAGCGCGATCGCCGCCGCCGGAGTGTCCAAGTGGACTCTGGCGAATCTGTGTCTGACTATCGCGACTTCGCGGCGACCTCTCTGTTGCGTCGCGACGATCGCGCGTCCGCACTGTCGTTTCGTCTGACCGTATGTCTACCGGTGATGCGAGCCGTCGCGCGAACGACCGGTGAAACGCGCGACCCCCACGATCGCGATCGCGTTTTAACGACGTCGCTGGCGCCAACGATCCCCGTCACCGGTGAGAACGGCGAGTCGACCGCGCTGGCTCTGGACTCGCTGAGGGAACATCACGTCTGCGCGCTGCTTCGCCGATTGTGGCACGACGTCGATCCGTCGATGACCGTACCGATTTGTTGCGCCGTGTGGTGATAAAACGATCGACGCGATTCGCTCCGAACAACGAATGGCGCACAACGAGCGGAACCAGCGACGACAGTCGACGACGCGAGAACGACAGCGCGAGCGACCGACGACCGCGACCGCGAGACGACGAGAAGCGCGAGCGTCCAACGACTCGGACGGAAGTGACGCGTTGGCTAGATTCATGGACATTGAGAATCACGTGCTGTACTCGCCCAGATTGGCTCGCCTGTTGACCTCGTCGGTGCTTCCGGCATGCGACGAGACCGACGACACGATCGCGGAGAGCGCGAAGCAATCGCACATTGTTCGACGATTACGAACATTTCCTGAATTTTATTCGCGAGATCGGTTGTCGACACGCGGCGCGCTCTTTTCGCACCGAGACGAGACAACTGCGCGCCAACAACGAATCGGCAACGCGTTTCGTCATCTGTTGTAACGTCTCGCGTCTCCCTAGGGATCGTGATCCGCCTGCTCTCTATTTATTTAGGCCTACCTGCTTACACCGGCACTGCCTGGGATGCCGAGAGCTTTTCCGGACAGATGGTGAAAGGGGGAAATATGCTGGTTGTAGGAGAAGGATAATTGAGGCGGGTGGCGGCTGTCAGCTGCGCCCCTGAGATTGAAGGATGCTAAGCACTGTACAGGTTATTAATTCACAAGTTAAATTTCCTGATCTTGATGGAGAAGGGGTGGTCTTATGAGTTGGACGGGATGGATAGGATGCTTGAGCCGAGAGGCACCCGTAAGGCGCTCCTCAGTCTGGACAAGGATAGAGGCGGGTAGCTCCAGTAAGGCGCTTCCCTAAAAGTGAGCAAGATCTATGCTTAATAATGTAAGATTCAGATTTAATGGTTAATGAACTATAAATTCCGCTGGCAAGAGATGTTATGGCACCAATTGATTTAAGTAACTGAATAAAAAGGACAAAGATTTATGAATGCTTAATATCTTCCTTTCAAGAAAATGTTCGAATAAGAGGAAAAAGGCTGCCGATAAAACAAGGATGCTGCATAAAATTAAAATGCTTAGTAGAAAATATTGAAGAATTGTATGCCGATGCAATGGCACACGTCTACACATACACAATAAAATCAGTTACAATTCAATAAATGCATATACATATATATATGTGGGTGGGGAAGGATGCACTTCATGAAATGATTTATATTATTCCAGCTTTTATAATGGATAATGTCAAGATCTTGTCGTTATTAAGAATATACTTTCGTCTAAATAAACAATGAGATTGTAAAAATATTATTAATCTGAAACCTTAGTAATTTGATTGTTTAATATAGAATAGTCTTTACGGGTAATAGTAATAGCAGAACGCAGTATATTTTATATGTGCAAGTGCAGGTTACAGTGGAAACAGTGGGAATATTATATCAAGTACATAATTATACATGAAATTATAAAGGCATATAAATGTCTTATAACTAAAATAGCTAATGAGAGAGATAGATAGAAGGCTAACATGAAGGAACGTCTCTGTGAGTCCTTGTTACGAGATAATTGTAATTTTTATTTTTATTCAATGTCTATTAACGAGGTGAAGGCCTAGGAGGTTGGAGTAAGCAGATTTTCAAAGCAGAGTCTCCGGCGTAAGGAATCCGCCTGGAGACGATGTCAGAGTGGTGGGATGCCACTGCTGATAAGGATTCTGACTATACCAATACGGCTCTGTGCTTGGCACCGATGCCGTGCGCGCGTAACCCTGTGCTTAGCACCGATGTCATGCGCCCGCAAGGAGGAATGGAAAGGGAATAATAAGTGTGTGAGCGTAGTTCACTGCGTTGACAGACACTGGGGTTTCGTAATCACGATTTAGAAAAAGAAGAATCTGAAGATTGTCTCTCTCTCTCTCTCTTTATATATATACTAGCTTGTATAGCGTATCCTAAGGAAATCGGAACGAAATTCTAAGAGCGATTTGACAAACTAAACGTAGATAATACACTATTCGGATTATAATGAATGGTCCTTATGTAAGGCAGTTACGAACCGACATGAACGAAAATTTCAGCGTGACGCTATGATATCTGTTAAATAATTCGACTTGGCGTATGGTGAAACGTCACTGGTTCACTCGCGTAACAATGTTCCTAAGGCTTAGATCGCGATTGTATTTCACTTGCGCGAGACGCGGTGTATGTGAGTGTTGTGCATTAAAATATTATATACTTACTATTTATTTCAGTAACTCAGACTTTTGCAGAGAAATCTCAAAGAACAGGCTTTTTTATTCCAGAATACTCTCAATACTGTTGGGACCACTCTAGCCACGGCACAACTCGAGCGGGGAGTCGACTTATCCGCACACTTTGAGTATTATAAAACACCGTGGATGTTCTGGCAAGTTTCCTAAGAAATCTTCCAGATTTTGAATAGCACAAGGCAAAGGCTCTGAAGGAGCGTAGGAAGAGGCTCTTATGCGAGACGACCGTTGTCCGTGGTGGCACGGTCGCTCAGAGACACTTTTCCTCTTTGCGTCAAATTAACAAAGATGTCTTTGAGGCACTCCTAAGAGGCACGTCTGTACTGTATGAACTTCCGATGTCGACTCTGCGGTGGGAGCTGCTCCCGGGGCCTCGTTCGGTCCGGACAATGGAACTCAAGAGTGGGGTAGGCTATATGGTAGGAGTAATGGGATTATACGAGAGGGATCCAGAGTAGGAGCGTTCAAGGTTTTTCAGAGTGGGACTGAGTGGCGTGATGCTGACGGGGCATCGAGACATCTCGGCGCGCCGCCGGATGTGATAAGGAGCGTGGTCAACAGGATGCCCTATGTTACCTGATATGGGCTCGGGTTACTCGGGGATTCCAGAGCACCTTCGGTGGCCCGGCTGCGTGCGTGCCTTATCTTTGAGACTTCCTGTCGCCAGTCTGGCTTATTAATTTATATGTGCGCGTAATTATTTATGCCTTATAATATTATAATTTAATAAAAAAATGGTTAATATTATATATGTGTGGTTCTTAAGGTTATAATATACGCCTAATTTAGTATTATATGAATAGTGTAATAGAAAGTTATAATGTTAATTAGTTATGATTTTTATAAAGACAATATGCATGTGTTATAATAAAAGAGATATTTGTTATTAATGTTTAAATGTGGTTATTAAGAATTATTATAAGAAATGCATATTGTTAACAGTGGGTTTTAGAGTGTAGAGATTTATAATATTGTTAACTGGAAAATTAGGATTTCTTGTTACAGGGATCCTTATTATTACTGTTGTTAAATTAATGTTTCTCGGCAAGGCTGAGTTCTACCATAGGGCTCTCTACTTACGTATGTCGGTAAGATAGATCCCTTGGGTAGGTTTCGTTATTATTGGCGTCGGTAATTAATTAACAATTGTTATAAACGGTTCTTATGTATAAATTACCGACTTTTAGACCTTATAGAAGCTTATGGTAATAAAAGATTCGATGAACAATTAATTTTTATTATTAGTGATGAGTTCAAGCCGTTGTACTGTACGAACGAATTTAAAAGAGTGCAATATTTAAGAGGAGCTTGAACGTGGACAGAAGGCTTAAATTAAATTAAATAAAGTATTTAAACGTGACCAAGGCAAAAATGGTGGATTTCCAAGCTAAATAGGGTATTTAAACGACCCCTGAACTTAAATAAATGAGGTTCATTAAATTTTAAGTAAGAATTACCAAATTTTGAGAATGTACTGTCAGAAGGATTCTCTGTTTGTGGGCAAGAATTAATTGTTTTCGTTTGGCATTATTTCCTTTTGTAATTAATATTCTGAGGTTTTGACATTTGCTTATGTTTCACTAAAATGTTCTCTATGTACGTAGGTGTTAAAAATATTTTAAATTGACTTTTCTTAATTTTCACGGAAGGTACGCATTACTGATGTCCCAATAGTCCCTGCGTATGAGTTTTAGAATTTTCTGAAGTCTACTGGTAAGTAACATTGTTGGTTTCTTATTAATTGTTAATGTTTTTCAAAATGTTAATATGGTCGTTAAATAGAGGTCTTTTAATGCTATTGTTAGCAATTAAGATTTTTCTTCTAGGCCTTATAGTTACTGAGAAAAACATGCCTTTTCCTGATTGGTCGAGACATTCAAATAGCCATAACTTCTAAACTATCGATTTTACAGAAATTTTATTAGGACATAATTTGTAATACTTTGAAGGAGCCTTAAATCGCACTGCGCGATTTTCTAAAATTATTATTATTTTAAAAGATATGAACTTTTATCGATAAATTTTAATAGTAACAATTACTTTTTATGGTTGAATCTACCTATATGTCTCGCTGGCCTTTTAATGTAGAGGCGAAAAAATGATATGGTGGTGAGAACGTCGCAGGACGTTACACTGTAACGAGTGCGATAAGATCGTGCGTCGTCGATGAATCGACGCGCGCTGCACGGAAGAACCGCGTGTTTTGTTTGCGTGAGAGAGAGAGAGAGAGAGAGAGAGAGGGGGACAGAAAGAGGGAGAAAGGGAGAGAAGAAGATAGGGAGAGGGAGAGAGAGAGAAGGGAGGATGAGATCGAAAAAAAATGTGTAGAAATGGGACGAATGAAGAATTCAGACGATGAACCAATTGTCGTTTTTTTATTGTTATCTCTTCCCAGTCCATTCGCCTCGCGCGTCAAGCGTCGCATCCGGATGAATAAGTAGCTACTATGTAACCGCGCATCACGATGTAAGATTTTTGCGCGTCGTACTTTATATTGGCCATCTGCGCGAGTCCGAGCACACCTCCAGGATCGGCGGTTCCCTTGCCGCTGCTGCCGCCAGTGGTCTTTTTCGACGCACCTCCTCCTCCCATACCGATTATCGTCTCGCAGGCGACACTGTCCTCGCGACGCATCGACTCCAGCGCGGCGCTCGACAAAGGTCTCAGTACATCGAAATCGGAGCACGATTGCAGACTGGACAAATTGACGTAAATGCGCACCTGCGCGGGCAACGGTCGCAGCGCGATCGGCCGCGTTCGCGCGGTTTCGAGCGCTCGAATCCTCCGCGTCGATTATCCGAATGGCGCCCCTTGTCACGTTCGTCCAATTCTCGTCGTTGCTCATGGTATCGGCGATCGTCGCGGAGAAGTATCGCTCGTCGACGCGGTCGTTAATGCGGCAAACACACTGAGCGATTCTCGATTCGCGAGGCTGAGTGATATAAAAAAAAAGCGTTCGGTCGTCGTGGCGTGTATCGTTCCCCGAGCAGAGATCGCTCGCGTCACCGACGATCGCTACTGGATGCGCATCGTACGCGTCGAACGAGTTCGTTTTATAGTTACCGAGAGCTTTCGCGCACGCGCGCGCACGCGCGCGTTCGTTTCGAGCGAGATTCTATAAGAGAGGTTTGGAGAGCGCGCGCGATAACGTTATCTCTCTCTCTCTCTCTCTCTCTCTCTCTCTCGCGTCACCGCGCGAAACGATCGAGTCCACGCGAAAAAATGCCGTCTCACGAATGGAAGAACATTGCTATCATTTTCGTGATAGTGGTGGTGCTGATCGTGCTGATAACCTTTTGGATGAGCAACAACATCGGCAACAGCTTCGGCAATAGCGGTAACAGCAGCCGCTGCAGTAACTGCGGTTGAAATGGAATGTTCGGCAGTTCGAGCGGTGGCGGCGGTACCGCCCGCGCCGCCGCCGCTACTGCTCCGTATTCCTACCGACCGTAGTCGCGACACACGCGCACGCACGGCGCGTTCGATGCTCCGCGTGTCATCTATCACGTTTTTTTTTCATCCTTCGTTCTCAGCCAACAAGTTGCGATCGGGACGAGGAACGACCGGTGGTACCGCGGGATCCAGTGGCGACGGTAACAACGGCGGCGCGCCCGATCGTTTCGACGAGAGACACGCGCCGTCCCGTTCGTAACGAACGACGCGACGAATCGTCTCGCCGGTGCGCCGGTACACAGTAGTAAGAAGTCGAGTCGTCTCTGACGCCACACCGATCGGACATCGAAAACAGATACGCGCATCGAGCGGATACGATGGCCGAACGTGAACGCGAGCGCGATCGCGTCCAGGTGCGCTTCGACGAATCTCGGCAGGAGCACGAGGCGTTCAAAGCGATGGACGATGTCACCGGCGGACAACGACGCCGAAGCGTCTCGCTCCTCCGCGCAACCGTCGAAGCTGCAGGACAGACTCGCGAAGGCCGACGAGTTCGTCTCGCCGGTGTGGCTGAGTCGCAAATTACCGCTCGTTTGGTCGGACGTGGATCTGTGCAAGAAGAACGCGGCGAGACCCGGACGCGGCTGTTGCTTGTTCGCGCCTCTGTCGTACTGTCTGGGCTCGACGGCCGTGATAAACGGTTTCTGCGCGTTTCATCTGCGCGCCATATTCAATCTGACGTTCCTGAACGACGCGATTTACGCGTTGAACGTGAAGGGTCAAGCCGTCGTTTGGCTCAAGAGTGCTACGTGGTGGTTACTGCTACGTGGTGGATCCTAGACCGGTCGACGATCGCATGACCGCGTGTTTTCCGTTCTTCGAACTGTTCGAGCGCGAACCCGCAGTGCGCGATATCAATCTGTCGAATTTGGAACAATATCTGATGTCGATCAATACGCCCAATTGGGAGATCTACTCGTTGCACGTGAACTTTTTACACCGGTTGATCACGATTCACTCGAACTTTGCGCAACTGCTGTGACCGTCACGAGACGATCAGTTGTTCGACAATCAATTGATCATGCATTGGAACGTGTGGAACGAGTATTACAGTTGGATACTTCAACAAACTCCGGCCGAGCTGTACGTGTTCCACGTGTCTGATCGTACTCGCGAGGTGCAAGGCGTCCCGGTGTCCAAGTGCACCACTCTCACGCAAATGATCGTTCGTTTGTTCTCCGAGTCGTACAGTCGTATGGACGACAATCGATTTCACTCGGCACCGGCTGCCTACGGCGTATGGATGCGCGGACATTTCGCGTACAACGACAACCTGTGCTCCCACGGTATCACCAGGACCGAGAATCTGTCGACCGTTGGCGCGATGGCGACAATTCCGATGCTGTACACCGACGTGCAAGAGAACGCTGATACGTACGACAAGAGTCAAAACTGTCAGGATAGATTCTGCATCACCTCGAAGGTGAACCGCGAGAACACGGGACTGAACAGGACGATGCTGGTTTCCGGCGAATCAAACAACTCGTCAGTGTCACTTCGTCAGTGACGAAACGACAGCGACGTCGAATTTATTTCTCATTTGTTCGACCGTATGGAATAAACAGAAAAAAAACACGGATCGGGGGCCCTTCGACGATCCAACGGAAAATACAACGTTCGTGCGAATTCTTCCCCCCCCGTTGTCTCAGCGCGCACTCCTCGTCCTTCCTCCGTCTCGTCGGTTCTGTAGCACGCAGCGATGAACCTTCTCGACGACGCAATCGCCAGATTCGTCTCCGACGGTCGTTCGATCTCGTACGAGTCTCTCTACGAATCGCCGTTGCCTCGAGGAATCGATTATGAACAACTGCTGCATTTCGTCGAATCGGCGAAAGTCGCGGCGTTGTACTTTACGCGTCTGGAGCAACGGTTTCCGCGGAGAAACGACGTCCGCGACGATCATCCCGCTCCATCGTCGTCGTCGTCGACGGTGTCTTTTTCTCCGCGGACACCACGAAATACCGGATATCGTGCATGAACGGTCATCTGGCGAACTCCTCGTTGAAAACGGCCTCGCGCAGGTACCACCAGTCGTGATACACGATCGACCAGATTGCACTTCGCACGATGCTGTACACGACGACGTAGCCGATCGCGACGAGAATCGCGACGTGCAACACGCGCCACCACAAATCGCCGTTGCTGGTCGTCGCTCGAAACATCAGCTCGACGACGGCGTCCTCGACGAGGAGCGACGTCGTCATTGGGATTTCGCGATCGCGACGACGAGCGGCGCCCTTGGCGCTTCGAGAGCACTCGCGACAACGACGCTCGTCGCGGCGACGAGTCGTCCGCGACGATTCATCCGCGTTGAAGAGAGACGACAACGACGACGACGCGTTCGATTCCATCATGCTCTTTTTCTTCGCCAACCTCGTTCTCTTAATACGGGAGCGTATTTTTCCAACCGCGCGATTTCGCGCCGCTACGTTAGAGTTCAGCGCGCCCCGTTCACGCGCGGCGAAGCGCGATGCGAAACATCGTGGAACACCTGCACAATCTGGCACCGCGAACCTTTCCACCGTCGCGAGACGACGAACGCGGCGTCGCGGATGCCATCGCTCGCGACGATGCGCGTGAGAAGGGTGGTTCGGAGTCCGAACGAACGAGAGAGAACACCCCGCCGCGATCGTCGTTGCTGATCGATGCGGCAACCGGCGCGTTTCGGGCGATCAATCCGTACGCCAGCGGCAGATGGTCGCCGATCATGGACGCCGTGCGCTACGTACAAACGGCGTCGATTGATATGCTGCGATGTCACGATAAACGCATACCCGCGGTACTGCGCGACATGTACAAAACGCTGCTGCGCGACAGTGATCGCGAAGCGTGCTGCGAAATGAGCATGGTGCTCAATATGTACATGCAGTCGTTGACGAGATTGACGTTCTACCGGGACGCCGTTCAATTGGGCACCGGCGCAATGGCGTCCACCGCGTCCAAACTCGTTCCGCTGGATAGAGGAATGCGCGCCGTTTCCATCACTATGGAGGACGTGTGCAACGACATTCGATGGAATCGCGAAGCGTACAACGCGAGAGCGAGAGGTGGCTCCTGCGAGAACCTATACTTTCGTCTGATGCGCTCGGTCGTGCTGGAGGCGCTGCGCGAATACGTGGGTAATGACTCGCGACTGTTCAAAGACGCGCCGGTGTACGAGTTGACCGACATGGACGCCGTCAACACGTACGTGGAGATGTTTGTCAAGAGAAAGCGAGCGGTCGACGACACCGCGGATGCGCCGACGCGATCGTTCCATCGTCGCGGAGATTCCGGCGCGAGCGAGAATCGAGCCGCGACCGCCGTGAACGACGAGCGAGGCGAGCGAGGCGAGCGAGTCGCCGCGCGTTCGTTCGACGCGAGAACCGAACGCGACGACGATGGCGTCGCGAACGACGGCGGCGGCGGGACGCGCGACGATGTCGATCGCTCCTCGAACGTCGACGAACTTCGGTTCGACGGCGTCGCGAACAAACGCAACGCAAACGCGTCGACGATCGCGTCGTCGCGACGACCGTCCGTCGACACCGTCGTCGACGATATCGAGTCACGAGTCTCGTCGACCGACGACAGCGATCGTCGCAATCCCGCGTCGCCGGAACGAGATACGCGCGCGACCGCGTCGATCGCGATCGGCGCCGCGACGACTGGCCTCGAGGACGCTCCTCGCGACGACGCGATCGACGCCACCGAGATCCATGACGCGACGAAGCCATCGGGCGAGGACGACAACACCGACGATACCGTCCTGCTGTCGCGTCTTCTCGAACACGCGATTGTCTCCACGGAGAAAAAGGAATCTCGCGCGGCCGCGAATCGTCCTCGAGGGAAGCGAGAATCGTCGTCCGCACGACGACGACGCGCCGCTACGATCGTCGACGACGCGATCGCTGTCTCGGGAGACGATCGCGAGTCGCGTCAACGGTCGCGCTCCCGAGTCCAACCGTCGTCGTCGTGGTTCGAAGACGCGACGATCGCGTCGCTCACCGAGGACATCGCGATTCGATCGCCCGAATATCCGTATCTCGAGGATGATCGTTTCGACGATACCCCGAGAAACGCAGCGACCCTCGGTTCTCGACGTCGGACGAGAACGAGGACGACCGATGGCGACGTCCATCGCGACCGACGGATCGTCCGTGATAGAGGAATCGGCGACATCGGCGCTTCGAATTGACAAGTGCGCGATTTGGCGAGAAAAAATTCGAGACAGGAGTGTGCGCGTGTACGACAAATGAGAATAAAGAGAGAGAGAGAGACGAAAGAAAAAAAAACCTGACAGTTTCGTCGTTCGATCGTCCGCTCGTTCTCTCGACCTTCCTTCTCCCATATCCCCCCCCCACCCATCCGTATCCGGTGCATCGCGAGCACCATGTCGTCCGTAGGTACGGCTCTGCGCCGTTTCATAGCAAACGCGACTCGCGCGTTTCACGCGGTGGGCGTTTCCTTCGCGGCGAAGGTCACTCGTTGGAAGGCCGCGCTGTCGACGCTGGGAAAGCGCATGCGATCCCTCGCCGAGCGCTTCTCGTCGCTGTCGACGACCAAACGCGTCGCCGAGAACGGCGAGGAACTGGTGATGCTCGGCGGTCGCGTGGAAGCCCGCAAGTTCACGGCGATGCTGCGCACCACCAGATCGAGGCGTTCGAGACGGCGACCGGCGCCGCGTTGTCACCCGCTGTTCGAAGCTCCTTCTTCTGACACCTGGACGACGTGGCGTCGATGCATTTTCCCAACAGCAGTATCGCTCGTCGCGCCGAGTACCTGACGCGCCATCGCGAAACGCTGATCGAGCGAAACCTCGTCGCGCGAACCGAGCGAATCGAGAGCGCCGAGACACTGGAGCGCGTGATTCGCTCCGATCCGATGACTCTGAATCGAGCCAACGCGCTTCTCAGCAAAACGTTGCGAACCAAGAAGATTCTCTATCTGGGCGGCTCGTTGATCGCGGCCGGCGTCGGATTGTCGTATCTGGCGCGCGTGACCGTCGAGCACGCGGCCGCGAACACGGGATGTTTCCTGTACACACGAGATCTCACCAACGGCGTGAGCAAGTGCCGAGTCACGGGCTGTTCCTGTCCCGTGTCACTCGCGGTGGAGCACGATCGCGCGAATTGGCGCTCTCTCGCGACGAAACCGCTCGCGACCGCGTGTCGCGACGCCGACCTGTGGGAGAAGATGCTAGTCGGCGAGAACGAGTGCGATCGCGCGGCCGCGGAGCGCAAAGCGCCGTATTGCGTGCACTGCGACTGGAACGAGACCGATCCGCGCAGCGTCGATTGGGTGAACAAGGAGAAATTGGCCGATAACGCTTATGTGCTCTGCGAAAAAATGGACGCTTTGGACGCGCTGCAGGAATTCGTAGGGTTCACGGTGGACAGCGCCTTCGGAGCGGGCGCGTCGATCGCGAGGATAACGAAGAACAGTCTAGCCACCAGCGCGAGCGTTCTTCCGTGGTTGCTCGGCGGTGCGCTGTTTATCCTGGCGCTCGTGATCGCGGTGTACGTGCGGCGCCTTCTGGTGCCGAGCGCCGAGTTCGCGACGACGGTGCCGATCGCGTCGTACGCGCCACCGCGATCGTTCGTCCCGGCGTCGCGTCACGTGTGAAATATCACGTCCGGCAAGTGACCGTCGCGTTCGCACGAACACTCTCTCGCTCGCGTGACCATATTCTCCATCACGGCGCGGAGCAACGATTGCGCGGATGATTCGTTGAGCGCGTCGACCTCGCGAACAATGGCCGCCTTCAGCTCGTCGATCGTGCGCGGTCGTCGGGCGCGCCGATCGTCGCTGTCGACGTCATCGGCGCGTCGGTGCTCGACGCGATCGCCGTACACGCGATCCTTCAGATAGCCCCAGAGAAAGTAATCGGCCGCCGAGAGATCGGGCGATCGCGGCGGCCATGGGAATCTGGAGCCGCGAGAGATCAGACGATTCGGACCGAAGACGCGACGTAACGCCGCCATGGTGTCCTGAGCGGTGTGCCCGGTGGCGCTGTCCTGCTGCCACCACCAACACCACCGACCGTCGTCTCGGCGATGTTGACGCGGATCGTAACGACGATCGTCTCGAAGCAGCGGCACCAAGTAATTCTCGATCATCTCTCGATACCGCTCGCTGGTGACGCTCGCGCTGCGTCGCGTCGCCGCGTCCTCGAAGAAGTACGGGCCGAGAACGCCGCTGCTGGACATCCCGCACCACACGGTAACGCGCACGCAGTGCGCGCTTCGCGGTCGCCACAATCGCGGATTCTGCGCGCCCCAGAACCGCACGTTCTGCCGATTGAACACCGCGCCGGAGAGATCGAAATGCGCCTCGTCGCCCATTATGAGACGATGCCTGAACGAATGATCGCGCACGACCTGTCGCAGGAAACGCCGCGAGAACGCAAGTCGTTGCTCCGTGTCGGGCTGCGTCAATGTGTGCGCCAGTTGCACCTTGTACGCCCTCACGCGCAGATCCAGTCACTGAATGCGCATGAGAGAGGAGCGCGACAGATTCAGTGCCCGCGAACGTTTTCTCGTCGAGAGCATGAGTTCGCGCGACACGCTGTCGCGCACTCGCTCTATAGTAGCGTCGGTGCGCACACTGCGCGGCCGACCGGGTCGCGGTCGATCGCGCACGCTGCCCAGCTCGCGAAAACGTTACACCGTGGCTAGAACGGTGCGACTGCACACCGAACGCCGACGACTCGGCGCGTCGTTCCCGTCGGGGTCGCGGTCGCGCGACCGTCTCCAGAGCGACATGACGCGTCTCACGTTACCGTCGCAGCGATACCACAGTCGCACCAGAGCCACTCGATCGGGGGTGCGCAAGCACTGACGATCGATCGCGACCGCGACGCGCGACGATCGACGACGTCATCCTCGCTCGCGCCGTCTCCGTTGTCGCAGCTATCGCTGTCGCCGTCGTCGCCGCTGCCATCGTCGGTCCCGACGTCGCGTCTCGAAGCTCAACGACGGCGTCTCTCGGTCGCCGCAGCCGCGTCGCCGCGTCTCGCGTTCGACACCTGTATACACACACACACACATACACACGCAAGAGCGTTCATCGTTAACGAACGATGCGAGCGATCGCTTCCGCGGAACGACTCGCGCGCGAGAGGTTCCGCTGTGTTCGCGCGTTCCGACCGCGCGATCTCGTTCCTCGATGTTCGCGCGGTGCGACGTCGTCGTCCGGCGATTGCGATATCCGTCTCGTCGTGTAGAGCCGGGAGCGTTCGCGACGAGACGGAAAAAATCGTCGACTCTCGATCGTACGTACGCACCAGATGGCCGGTCAACGCACGCTCGAAGGAACAAATGCCACGGTGGACGATTCGCCATGGGGCCGGATGTCTGTCGATCGCCACCGCGAAGGATCGTTGCGCTACCGATAGCCGCGTCCCTCGTCCGCGGTTCGACGCGACGACCGCCCGACGATGATCGCGAGAACCGCCCCTCCCCACGACGACCGTCGCCGTTACGGAACCGTCGACGCTCGAGTGAGTTGTACCGAGCGAAACCGATGATCGTCGAGTGTCAGCACGGCTCGCGGTTCAACCCTGTCGCCGAGTCCCGCGATTCGGCCGAGAACGTTTCGAACGTGCGAACTCGATCCGAGGTGCTCGCTCTGGAGAAATATACGCGAAACGAAACTCATCCGGACTACCGCTACGATCGCTTCGTAGCGGCGGCTCTCGCGCCGCGTCGCACATACCTCGATGATCGAGCGCGCGTTCGCGCGCCGTATCTCTTTGCGTTTTTTCGTGACGCACGCACGTATATATATGCATTTGTATGCACATGCGCTTGAAGGAAAGAGGTCGATTAAACGATTGCACCTATGCGTCAGTATCCACTACGAGTCGTTTATTATTTTCCCGCTACAGGTTCACCCATCCTGGTCATCGTTCCCGTCCCGTCGCACCGGCGGCGGATCGTACTCGCCATACTTGTCGAGCGGTGTCACCGGTTCGTAACGCGCCTCGTGTGCCAGTATCTCGGTGTACGACAGCAACGGCAGAGTCATGCATATCTCTCGATCGTCGCGACCGTCACCGACGGCGGTGTCGTTGTTACCTCGCGTCGTCAGGCGTTCGGTCACAAAGTCCTCGTACGTGGTGTCGGATCGTTCGAAGTAACGACGCAGGCGCGACGGTTCCACGATCGTGCGTTTGAAGCGCGCGAAGTCTCCGGGCACCCAGTAACGACACGTTCGATGAATCTCCGATTCGTAGTCCCGACTGGCGAATCTGGTGCTTCGCGTCGCGTAGTCGATCGATCGGTACAGAAAAGCGTTAAACAATCGCACCGTGGCCTCCCGCGTACCCACGTAACCCATGAACACGGCGGCGCACCGACGACGAAACGCGTCGTCCAAATTGCTCAGACGGTTGGTCGTGAAGAAGCTGAACACGCCAAAGTTGTCCGTCCCGTCGTTCGGTTCGAGAATCGTGAGAAACCTCGTGAGCAGACTGTACTCGCCGTTGGTCACGGCACCGCTGCGATTCTTCACCAGTCCGTCCACCTCGTCCGGCAGCAGCTCCACGTTGCGACCGGTGGTGCGAACGAGAGCGCGCATCTTCCGGTATAGCGAACGCAGGTTCTTCTCGGTCTCCGAGCGGTAGGCCGACAGCAGGTTCTCCGCGTTGACGAACGCCAGATTCAAACCGAGCGACCGGGCCACTGCTCGAGCGGCCGCGGTTTTACCGGTGCCCGGTGGTCCATACAGAATCACGTTCGCACCGGCCCGCGTGCTCGGTCGTCGCTCCATCGTCTCGTCCGCCAACAGGGCGCTCTCCGGCTCGTCGTTGATCACGAAATAGGCGTTCAGCAACTGCGCGTGCTGCTCCTCGTAGACCGGCAGATCACTCAGCGAGACGGTTCAGACTCTCGTGCGGTATGCATTCGTACAGTCCGTCGATGTGCACGCGCGGATCGGCGTCGGCGTCCGCGGAGTCGCCCGTGTCGCGCGCGTCGTCCAAGCGACAACGCGCGCTCTCGATGTCGGCGCGTATGTTCCTCGCGGCGCCGAGCGACATCGCCAGATCGGCGAAACCGCTCAGTTGCATGGAGCGTAGCACGAGAGCCTGCATGCACCGGGCCACCACTTCGCTGCGCAGAAATTGTCTGTCCGCCGGATCTACGATGAATCGATCGCCGTGGTGACGTATCGGGCCACGATCGTACCGAGAGCCACGTTCTTGTCGGCTGCGGCGGCGTTGTCGGCGCGCTCCAATTCCACGATCGATCGGGCCTCTTCGTTGTACTCTCGAACGAATTTGTCGGTCGCTCTCTCGTACGCGGTAGTCTCGACGGCGGACGGAACGCGAGAGGTGGTCGCGCCGTGCGACGCGTTCATCGCGACGGCGAATCGCGCGAGGTTCGCTTCGAGGGGAACAACAGCGCGGACACGATTCCCGAGACCACAGACTTACTGATCTCATCGGCTGTAACAGCGACACCGATGCGCAGCGTGTCCAACGTCTCGCTGTTGAACAGCCGCTTCAGTCGATCGTTGCTCCGAACCTTCGCCCGCCCGACGAGGTAGATCAACGCGACGATGAGCGCGACGATGAGCGCGACGATGAGCGCGATGATCAACAGGACGCGCGCGGTCGTGCTCGCGCCCATGTTGGTTTCTCGTTTCGCGCGCGCTCGATCGTCTTATCTCTCTCTTTCTCTCTCTCTCTCTCTCTCTCTCTCTCTCTCTCTCTCTCTCTTTCTATTGCTAACTATTTCGCGCGAACGCTCGGTAAACGAGAAATCCTATTCTCGCGCGAGTCGCTCCGGCGAAAATAGGATGCCTATTTCGCGCGATCGTACGGTTGATCGCACGTTTTAGGATCCGTCCGAAGATCCGCGCGCCACCTTCGTTTCCGTAAAATCGAGCGAAAACACTGTGATTCGAGCTTCTTTGACGAGCATTAGGATCCATTGAGGATCCTCGAGACGGCACCTCTTTTTCGCACCTCGCGTGGAAATAGGATCCGCTCGCGACACCTATTTCTCGCAACTCGCGCAACTCTCCGCAACTCTCCGCTCGCGAAAGGATCGCGGCGTGCGTTTCCGCGCGAGCCGCGAGAGAATAGGTGCCGCGATCGCGCGCGATCGGAACCGCGTCAGCACGCCTCGTTCGTTCGAACCGAGGACTCCACGATCCGCAGAGCCTCGACGGTGGGCGGGCGATCGGAGAACGGCGCCGAGGCGCAACAAACGGCGAAGCGCAGTCCGATCCGATCGGCCAACGACATGCTCGGGAACGGCGACTGCCAGCGTGTCGCGTCGAGATCGCACCGACCGCGCACGTCGATCTCGACGGCGTGAGCGGTGCGTTCGAAGTCGACGAACTCGCGCCACAGCTCGGTCGCGTTGTCTATCTCGACGTAACGACAGCGCTCTCGGTACTCGTCGTCACCGCCGTCGTCGTACACGTGCCGCAGCTCGACCAGATCGTTGAGCACGGCGAACGCGCCGCCGCAGTCGCACGCCGACCCGTTCCCGGCTCTCGTCGCTCGCGGTCTTCGACGCGTCACCGAACGCACCATCGCGTCGTAAGCGTCTCGACTGAGCTCGCGCGACCAATCGGCGATGGTCGCGACATCGGCCGTCGACGTCGGCGGCCGATGTCGCTCTCGGATTCGATAAGGAACCACGCTCTCGTATCGGCCCATGTCGATGACGCAGGAGTACCACAGCGCGTAACGGCGCAACATCCCGGCGTAAACGCGCACGCGAGACATCAGCACGTCTCGCGTGCGCAGAAGCGTTTCGTGTCTGCTTCGCGCGACGGTCAGTTCCACCAGAGCCGAGGCGAATTCGTGATTGCGCGATCGCTTCAGCGCGTCGCATCGATACACTATGGCGCGCAACTCGACGGCCAGGCGTTCTGCGGCCTCGTCTTCTCGGTCGTCGTCGTCGTCTTTGTCGTCCGTCGACGCACGCGACGCAGAGGTCGTCTCAACGTTAGCCACACCGCCCTCGGTCAACAGCACGAGCGCTCCACTGGTCGCGCATCGCGCCAACGTGGCGCGCAGATCCGACTCCGCGCTCAACGCGACATCGAACGCGTCCGAATCGTTCGCTCCCGCGGTGGTCATGTCCATCGCGCGAAGCGTCCGAAACACCGGTTTCAGCGCGTCGTCGCGCGCCGCCACGAGTCGCTGCCGGGAGGCCCGGAGCTCCGCGAGTTCACGCTGTCTACCACCTTCCGCGAAATCGGCCACCGCCCGCATACCGTCGACGATCTCGCTCATGATCAGATTCGCTCGATTCGCAACGCGTTCTTGCTCCAATCGAACGCGCGCGTTCAGCGCCTCGTTGACTGCACGCAATTCGCGCGCCTTGTCGCGCTCCGTCGATATCTCGCGATCCTCCGCGTTCGCACTTCGCGCGATCGAGCCAATGTGTC
Source organism: Harpegnathos saltator (assembly GCF_003227715.2). Lineage (NCBI taxonomy): Eukaryota > Metazoa > Arthropoda > Insecta > Hymenoptera > Formicidae > Harpegnathos > Harpegnathos saltator. Next base: position 84,459 of record NW_020230150.1, on the reverse strand, counting down.
GCGTTCGGCGCCCGATCGCGCCACCTCGTCGCTCAGACGGGCGAGTCGCTCGCCGGCGGACGCGCTCACCTCGAGCGCCCTTCGCGCGACGTACGATTGCGCGATCAGCAGTGTGATGCAGTCGAGCAGATCGTACTCGCACGAGACCCGCGAGCGCAGAGTCGCGAATCGACTCGTCGCGACTCTCTCGTCGACGCGACCCGACACCTCGTCGCCGCGCTCGATCAGCGTCAGCAGTCGCAGCCACACCGAGGGCGTGTCGTCCACCGCGACGTCGCGGTCGTCGGTACTTGTCCCGTCGTCGTAACGATACGCGCCGATTCGGTCGGTCGCGGCCGTCGCGTCGTCCGCGTCGTCGATCGTCAGTCGCAACTTGGTGCTCAGCGAGGCCGCGGCTGCGCGCGATCGGGACAGCCAGAGTCGCTCGTCCAAGCGAACGCTAGCCGCGAACGCCCGCGAGCACAACGCTCGCAGTCGCGACACCGGCATCGTCGAGGCGTCGTCGTCGGAAGCGGCGACCGTCCCGACGGACGACAATTCGCGACACAAACGTCGCACGAGCGACGAACGCGCCACGCGCGCTAAAACGCCTCGCTGATCTCGCCGCAACCCACGTTGAAATAACTGAAGAAGCACGCGAAACCGTTGGGCATCTTCACACGACATAGCGTTCAAATTGACCACTCGCATTCGCTTCACCAGCTCGTGATCGTACTCCACGTCGGTATTGATCTTCGCGCACAAAAACAGCTACTCCATCTTGGCGTGATCGGCGCTCACGTCGGCGGCTCGACAGCGAAAGTGATCGGTCGTCGTCGAGACGAACTCGTTGTCGCCGTCGACGGGGCGATCGCGCGTCGGCTCTACGTCGCGAGCGCCGGTGGAGGCGACGACGACGACGAGGTCGTCGCGACAGCGGCGACAACGATACCGTTGACGCGACTGTTCGTCAGACCGGCGTTCAGTGTACGCTCGTTGCGCATCTCGCTCTTCATACGTCTCTTCATGATCTCGCACCAATCCCGGCGAACGTGAGTGCGTCGACTGATGAACGGCAACAGATTCGCGCGATGCGACATCGCAGCGTAGTGCGCGACGCACGCTTGCCAGCGCGACGGCACGGTCGTCGTTTTCACGGGGGCGGCATCGTCGCTCGAGAGCGGTAATGCTCGCAAAGCGCGCGTCAGATCCGTCAAGAGAGAACTGTACAGCGCGGGTGCGTTCGACACTCGTTTGTTGTCTATGTAATCGATCTCGCGAGTGTGTTGCGAAACACCGTCGACGCGGACGTTCGCGTCATCGATGCCTACACCGCGATTCATGTACTCGCGACAGCACAGAAAAACTCAAACGCCGACATGCCGCACAGGTGATCGAGATCTCGCAGAAACGAGTCGGCGACCTCTCGTGCGTCGCGATCGCCCGATTCGTCGTTCGCGGCGTTCGACGTCGCGTCACCGATGTAGCGACTCGCGTCGGCGAGCAGCGTCGCCTCGCGACGATACTTGTCCCGTATGCGTAACGACCCGGCTGTCGTGAGGAACAGCATGTTGCCCTTGCCGGTTCTGTCGTACACGTACATGCGCACCACGACATTGTTCGCCGCGTTGGTGTGTCTGCGATACCGATAGCACTGCCGCGAATCCGTGTGAATGAAACTGTTGATCACCCAGAATCGACCGAACGCGTAGATCTGGCCCATGTGCGACAGATCGAAGGGAGCGAAATCGGCGCTCGCTGCGATTCGCTTGTCGTCACCGCCGTAGCGCAGACGCACGTCCAGCTCCGACCCGAGGACCAACGGCATGAAGTTGCACACGTGCAGCGTCGCGTTGTCGCTCGCTCGCAGGTTCACGCACGCCATGTATCGACCCGTTCGCAACACTCGAGTCAATTGGCGCGCTCGCAGATCGCGCGGACTGCGACGACTCGCCGCCGTATCATCGGGGTTCGAGACGGCGGCAGCGCGCGCCGACGATTCTCCGATCATTCCGGACCAAGCTCGTCGCAGACGGTGCAGTCGTTCGCTCGGTACAGAGCGTTCCATTGAGCCAGGAAGTACCGTGTCTGCGGATACGAGTCGCGCAGATAGGCCAGATACTCGAGCGCGGACAATTCGCCGGGTGGCGCGACGGTCTCGGCGGAGGTCATGACCGTCAGCGTCGCCGAAGTCACTTTGCGCGTTTCCTCAGTAGCGCGACGACTCGCGTCTCGCGAAACCGTCTTCCGTCGTAGCCTCGCTCGCGACGAACGAGCCGCTGCCACGACGATGACAACGAAAGCTCGGTAGATCGTGGCGTTCGCACGCCTTGTCGCACAGCGAGAATAGGTCGTCCAGCCATTGTTCGTGCGACGCGTAATTGGACGACGCGACGAATCGAGCTAAATCGTCCTGGTTCTCCGAGCACGCTCCTTCTCCGCCGCCGTAACCACGGCCACCGCGCCTCGTGCCGTACTGCGCGCAGATCAATCGATGCGGTGCGATCGACGTGTGAAACAGCGCCGATCGTGATACAGATCGTGAACAGCGTGATACACACCGGACGTTTTCGGCGGAAACGCACAGTCGTACGCTCGATTGGACGCGCGGTCGTTCGCCGATACCGTGTGAGATATACCGCCGTACGAACAGCCCAGGTACAGCGCGAGAATGAACAAGCGCAGCGTGTACACGTACGAGGCTACAACGCCCACGTCGATCAGTCCGTTCGTCGCGCCATTCGTCCCCGTCGTCGCGCATCCACCGTTCGTCCACGTTGCTCCCGTCATCGACACTCGCGTAGTCGTCGTCGTCGTCGTCGCGACGTCGCGCTCGATCGCTGTGAAACGACATATTCCACACGCTCCGTCACATCGGTTACAGTCCGATCGCTCGGTGCACGGAGTCGCACCAATCAAGCACCGAGACCAGCACGAGCCACGCTTCGGTCGCCGATTCGAATCTGTGGTCCAACAACTTCTCGCCGGACATCATGGTCTCATCGGTGGCGATCGTTCCCGCTTCGCCACCGTCGCGCGCACCGAACGAGAGCTCCACGTCGCATGTCCACGCGGGGCGAGCCAATCGACACTCGACGTCGAGCAGCGAGGCCGACACGCTCTCGCGATCGACGGACGCTGCATCGTCGTCGTCGCGACGCGAGAACGTGTCGAAGTGTCTCGACGACGATCGCAGCGCGAAGGTCTTGTCGAGACACTCCGGGAACGAGGACGATTCGGCGGCGGGGCTCGTCGTCGTCGTCGTCGTCCTCGTCGGTTCGACCGTCGAACGAAACGCCGTGGCGCGATAGGACATGCGAAAGGTGTAGCGCACTATCGCGTCGCCGTGCGGTCTGCTCGGATACGTCGACGCGTTCAACGTGACGTGCCGTCGGGAGGTGCTGCCGAGCGCGCAGTTTCCGTAGCAGCGAGCATCGTAAATCAACAGCATCAGCCGCTGATACGTGTTCAGAATGGATCGGTGTCCGCCCACGGTAAAGAGCGTTCGATTGGTCACCGCGAACAACAAGATGTCGCGTCGTGCGCTCGACCACGACGAGCACATTCGCGCCACCGGCTCAACCGCGTTCCCGAGCGATCTCGCTCCGCGGTCATCAGTCAGACGGCGAGGCCGTTATCGCGTCGCGCCGTCGCCGCGACCGAGCGGATCCTTGCTCAAACGGCGCCCGAGCTCGTTGAGCGTCCACTCGTCGGCGCAGAAACGCCCGCCGTTCGCCATAGCGTCGCTCGAGTTATCGGTCGTCGCGGCGCTGCTCGAAACGACGAATACATCGTCGAACATGGAACGATGCACAGGGCACAGACGATGCAGTCGTGGCCGATTCGTCTCGCGCGCGGTCATGATCGTCGCCGCGTCGGTCCTTTCTGAGCGCGAGCGAAAGAGACCGCTCGCGCGCCTGTTGCGCACCGACGAGCGCTAAATGTTCACTCTCTCTCTCTCTCCCTCCCTCCCTTCCTCCCTTCATCCCTCCCTCCCTCTATCTATACCAGACCTTGTAACGGTAACGCCCGCGGGGTTCGGTGCGATCGGTCGTCCCACCGTCGCGCTCGGCTCGCCGCTTCCGCGACGCCTCGCTCGCCGCCGCGTCGGTGCGTTACTCGGGTGAAGGGCTTATTCAAGGTAGCTTCTCGGAAGAAATGTGTGTTCAGCGTTTCTGTATTAACAAGTTGGGTGCATCCCGCAAGGTGCCCCCGTTTATTCAAAAGACGTCCGATGCTATATAATAGATATATATATATAAGTGTATGTGGGCGGCTCGCTGTCCCGGTGTGGCGTCGGCGATGCCCGTTCCTCGGTGCCCGTGACTCCCCGCTTAGTCGCAAGGATGGTCCCCTATCCGCGGGATCAGAGGGGATGTTCCGCGGCCTCTTGGGGGTCCGACGTCCTCGATCACGAGTCCTGTTGAGGGGCGAAATATCCTGTATCGGTGGCTAACTGCTGCCGACACAGACGGACGAGCACGTATGAATCCGCGAACAGATACTTAGAAATATCCTGTGCCGGTGGCTAACTGCTGCCGACACAGACGGACGAGCACGTATGAATCCGCGAACAGATACTTAGAAATATTCTGTGTCGGTGGCTAACTGCTGCCGACACAGACGGACGAGCACGTATAAATCCGCGAACGGATACTTAGAAATATTCTGTGCCGGTGGCTAACTGCTGCCGACACAGACGGACGAATACTTAGAAATCACGGAACGGCGGCTAACTGCTGTCGTTCGTTCGGAAACAGATACTTAGAGTTATTCTGTGTCGGTGGCTAACTGCTGCCGACACAGACGGACGAATACTGTAAATTCGCGAACGGATACTTAGAAATCTTCCGTGTCGGTGGCTAACTGCTGCCGACACAGATGGACGAGCACTTATATTCACGAACAGAACTTAGAAATTATTCTATGTCGGTGGCTAACTGCTGCCGACACAGACGGACGAATACTTATATTCACGAACAGAACTTAGAAATTATTCTATGTCGGGGGCTAACTGCTGCCGACACAGACGGACGAATACTTAGAAATCGCGGAACGGCGGCTAACTGCTGTCGTTCGTTCGGAAACATATACTTAGAAATATTCTGTGTCGGTGGCTAACTGCTACCGACACAGACGGACGAATACAGCAATCTCGCGAACAGATACTTAGAGTTATTCTGTGTCGGTGGCTAACTGCTGCCGACACAGACGGACGAATACGGTAAATTCGCGAACGGATACTTAGAATTATTCCGTGTGTAACGAGGCGCAGATGCACCTCGTTACTACCGGCCCGACCGACCACCTGTCGGGCCGAAGAACGGCGCTTTGCGCCACCCTAAAAACTCGAAGACGATCGCGCCGCCGTTATCACGAGCCGCCGCTATCGCGCGCCGCGGCGATCCCGCGCTGCCGCTAGCGCGCGCGGCCGCGATCACGCGCCGTCACCGTGCCTCGCGCCGATAGGCGCGCCTCTCGATCGCCGCCGTATCAATCGTAGCGCGAACAACTATAAAACGGCGGCGATCGAGCTCCTAGTCACCAGACCGATCCATACCGCCGTTCTAGCTAGACGCTCTATGCCGACAGCAAGAAGATCCGGACCGTTTCGCTCTGCCTTCCGCTTTCCGACTACCCGACCGGCGACTAAGAACACGGGATTGTGCGTCCGCAGTCTCGATCGAGCGTTCTCGATACTTGGCCGTCTCCCGTCTTCCTGGGCTCGTGTGTACGCGTGCTCAGTCGAGCGTACTCGACAGTCTATCACCGTTACCCGCCGCCTTGAGCCAGGGGTTCGCCCGTCGGCGAACTCCGCTGAGCGTACTCAGCCTTTAGGCGATCCGTCTAGCGACCAAGAACCCGGGACGGTGTGTCCGCCGTCTCCGCTGAGTGTCCGCAGCACTTGGTCGCTTTCATCCACGAACGTAGGGAAAAGGGAAGGTGCGTACGCCTTCTCTGTCGAGAGTCCTCTGCCCCGACGGACGAAATCATCTCGCGTCTCCCGCGACTCGCGTGCGTGCGTTCGACCGAGAATCAAAATCTCCGGTCCGGCGACCATTTTTACGCGAGCAATCCCGAAGCGAGTATTGGGCGATAATTGTCCGAGACGCCCCGCGTCGCGAAGCGAGACCGATCACCGCGCCGTTACCGTCGTTACGGTCTACACGCGTCGCGCAATAGGCCCCGCCTTCCGCACGGCCTATCCGTTCGTACGAGCGCTCGCACCGCTCACCGCACCGCACCGTACCGTACCAACGCGCCTTATAAACGCAACCCGCGACATCGCCTTCGGGGCCGAACTCTTGTACCGAATTAAGTATAGAATAAAGCTAACGTACTTATATTATTCTCAAACGTCTCGCTGCTTTCCTCCTCACCGAACCCGGACTCCGACGAGCCTTATCCGCGCGAAACGCGTAGCAGCGACCGAACCGCGGAGTTCGGCCGTTACACGTGTCGGTGGCTAACTGCGGCCTACACAGACGGACGAATACGGTAAATTCGCGAACAGAGACTTAGAAATATTCTGTGTCGGTGGCTAACTGCTGCCGACACAGACGGACGAGCACGTATAAATCCGCGAACGGATACTTAGAAATATTCTGTGCCGGTGGCTAACTGCTGCCGACACAGACGGACGAGCACTTATATTCACGAACAGAACTTAGAAATTATTCTATGTCGGTGGCTAACTGCTGCCGACACAGACGGACGAATACTTAGAAATCGCGGAACGGCGGCTAACTGCTGTCGTTCGTTCGGAAACAAATACTTAGAGTTATTCTGTGTCGGTGGCTAACTGCTGCCGACACAGACGGACGAATACGGTAAATTCGCGAACGGATACTTAGAATTATTCCATGTCGATGGCTAACTGCTGCCGACACAGACGAACGAATACTTATATTCACGAACAGAACTTAGAAATTATTCTATGTCGGGGGCTAACTGCTGCCGACACAGACGGACGAATACGATAAATTCGCGAACAGAGACTTAGAAATATTCTGTGCCGGTGGCTAACTGCTGCCGACACAGACGGACAAGTACGGTAAAGTCGCGATATCTGATCGGCCGACGAGGCTCGGCTGCCGGGTCTTGTAAAAGTTCCCGGTGGTTCGGTACGGTGTGGAAGCTTTACTCACCGGCGGATGCCTTGCCTTCTCGTCGACTTCTCTTCACGATTCTCGCTGGAGCTCTCCTTGGTAGCTGATCTGGTGGACTCACTGTCTCTCACGGTCTGCCTCGATCTCTCGTCGAGAGCGGGTTTTATACCCTAAATTCCTCTCGACGATCGGTGGCCAATAATCGGGGGATTAGTTCCCCCCGATTTCCCGGAAAGTCGCACATGCGATTTCCGCGAATTACCCCTTTCTGGGGGGACCGATCTTCCCCGACCGCTTCGCAGAATTCGGCTTTTTCCGGCGGTCTGGCGGGTTGCCGCGGCATAGATGTTGCCGGGCGCTTAGCGATGATTTCTCGCGATCGTGTGACGATCGGTGGTCGCCGTCACACGATGGTAACGGGGGTAAAACTCCTCGTTACAACCTAATAACGGGACATCGTAGGACCGTCTCAGCACTCGCAGCTCCGGGTCGAACTCTCGCGCCACGAAACGAGGGATCGTACCGCCGAGAGAACCGTCGCTGTGGCGCGCGCTCGTCGCGGCGGTTAACAGGACGCCGACCAATTCGTCGCAGACCCGGTCCAGAGAGTCGCGATCGGCCGTTTCGTGCTTGCGCCCGTAACTGCGTCACGTTGTCGCATCGGCCGCGCCGTCGGGCGCACTCGCGATCACCTCGGCGATCGTCGACGAGAGACAAAGCGGCGCTATCACGAACAGCAGAACGAATATCAGCGCGAGTACCGCGGCGAGCGATGCGTTCGGTCTGAACTCGAGCACCGTTGCGCCGATGAGCGTCACGCCGACGTTCGAGCCAATCAGTGCGATCGCGCTGTCGAGCAGACTCTTGGCCGCGACGTTGCGTCTCGCCGCGGCGATCAGACGCTCGCGCGGTAACGACGGAGCCGTCGATTGCAGCAGAAACGCGGCCAGTTCGTTGTCGCGCACCGAATCGCGCACCAGATCGTCATCCACTCGAACGGCGTCGTTCTCGTTGCCTACGACGCGAAAGCGCTGACCGTTCGAATTGAAGCGTCGATGCGAAAAGTAGTGTATCGCCCAGAGCATGTGGCACACCACCGGCGAATCGGAGAAAACGGGACGAACGCGCTGTCGTGTCGATCGGTCGACACTGGCCGCGTCGGTCTCGGTGTCTCCGGTGGCATCACGAATCATCGCGCGTATAGCCTCGGCGAACGGAGCGAAGAACCACGGCGCGTCGTTGCGCGAGCGTACCGTGAATCGGGAGTCCGGACCGACGATCGCGTCGGCGGATTCGTCACGACTGTCGTCCGCGACAACAGCGCCGGTCGTGCGAGACGAGTACGTGCCGCTATACAGATAGAGTGCGTAATACGGATCCAAACGCGGCATTCGCTCGCGCGTTCTCACTCGCAACCACGCCAGCGCTTGCTCGTCGAACGTCGAGTTCTGCCTCTCGGCGTTGTAGTGACCCGGGTCCCAGCCGAACACCAGAGCCATGTCCAGCACGAACGACAACAGTTCGATCGCGGTGACGACGATGCCGACACCGGTAGCCGCGGTGCCGAGCGACAACATGACCCGCGTGCTCAATCCGGTGAGCGCGGTCGATAACATGCGCGTCGTGGATGCGCGTACTCCCAGAGCCAGAAACGTGCGCGATGTCACGTCGCCGAATCGTTGATCCACGAATCGCAGAGCGCGATTGTACGCCGATTTCATCAGACGCGCGGTCCACCGCTCGAGTATCACGCTCGCCGTCAACACGCCCACCTCCTTGGCGAGAGTCTCGACGACGCGACGCACCGCGTCGTGACTGGTCATTTGTAACGGTCGCGCCTCTAGGCTCGGTTTTTTTCCGGGTTGATCCGGCCCTGTGGATTGGATCGTTGGTTGCGAGCCGACCACAGGAAAGATTTTTAGGTGAAGGTGTGTGTGTGGTGTGTGCGTGTCAATAAGAGAAGACAAAACAAGTATAACACAATATGTCTTTATTTGCCCGTCACGACCGCGTGCCGTGACGCGACGTCCCAATGTTTGGGTGTTAGGTGATTGCGCGAATTGTTTCCGCGGACGCTACGAGCCCCGCGGAGTCACAGTGGTAGGTGAGCGATTTGCTTGAGGCTTATTTATGTAATTATCTCGGACGGCGCTTGACTCGTACAGACGATGAGGGTCGAGCCACCGATTAGTGATCGCGCGGTGTGCGCCCCGAGCCTATAATATGCGCGGTGGGTGTTTTCGCCGTGAGTTAAAGCGCGAGTTTGGGTGATTCGGCACGCGACTTGACGATGGGTAGCAAAAAAACGGTACAAGAACGCGTCGCGACACGTCGCGCTCGCTTTTGTCCTCGGCCGCAGTGTCGATCGCCCTGGTGGTAGAGGGGTGCGGGCGACGGGAGTATTCCTCGCGTGCTGGGCCGACGCGCCAAATCCCAGCTGATCAGCTCTTGCCTTCCCGGTGTCCTATTTGATGAAATTAAGAAAGAGATAACGTGAGATCGTTCCGGAGAACGTACCGGAGTGACGGCAAACTTGCCGCGCGATCTCACTATCACAAGAACCGGCACAGAATAAGATCGTTCCGGTGAACACATCGGAGCGACGGCAAACTCGCCGCCCGATCCTTTATATCGCAAAGATGGCACAAAATAAGATCGTTCCGGTGAACACACCGGCGTGACGGCAAACTCGCCGTCCGATCCTTTATATCGCAAAGATGGCACAAAATAAGATCGTTCCGGTGAACACACCGGCGCGACGGCAAACTCGCCGTCCGATCCTTTATATCGCAAAGACGGCACAAAATAAGATCGTTCCGGTGAACACACCGGAGCGACGGCAAACTCGCCGTCCGATCCTTTATATCGCAAAGACGGCACAAAATAAGATCGTTCCGGTGAACACACCGGAGCGACGGCAAACTCGCCGTCCGATCCTTTATATCGCAAAGAACAGGTATTATTAATCACCGTCGTGGACGGCCTGGTAACTAACTTACGAATTTCGGCAGGAGCTTCTCGGTTGCTCCTCTCTCGGAAAGAACTATCTGCGGAGACGGAACTCTGGAGACTTCCCTTTCGTCAAAATCTGCCGGGATTATATACCCGAGATTTTGGGGCTTCGGTTTTCTTCGCCCTTAATCGGAGTTAATTCCGTTTTTTAATCGGAATTAATCGTGATTATGCGGCGTCTGCCGAAGATAACTTCGGCGGTGCCGCTAGCTCGGTTCGGCGGCCGACCGTGCCCGAGCGTCGTTGCCTGGTAGTCGGGCATGTTCGGCCGAGCGCGATGCCTAGGCGCGGTGTCAGCGCGGGTCGGGGGGTGTTGCGCTCAGCTGACTGCCGCGTGCTGTTAGGCGGCAGTCAGCGTAACGGCGCAAAGATTTTTGTGTCGTTACACATTCTCGAACCGCGCAACGTCGGCACGTCGGCGTACATCACGTCGAAGTCCAGAATGGATCGACGTTGCTGCCGGTCGACGTCGTTGCTCCCGGTCGCCTCGGTGTCTCGTTTGACGCGCCGTCAAATCGTCGCTCCCTCGTCGCGATCGTCCGTCGTCGATTCATCCGCGACGAGGTCACGATCGCCGACGAAACCCGAGAACGCCGCGTCGTCGCCGCGTCGCGAGTCGCGACGTTGCAGAAGGGCGCGCGCGATGCTCCGCGCGTCCATGTCGGCGAGAGAACACGTGGTCGAGCGTTCGATCGTTCCCCGTACGCGCTCGTCGCTCGCGCCGAGGTTTGCGGCGGACGCGTAGTCGTTAGGTTTCGCGCGTGCCACACGGCCACCGTCGCGATTCGTCCAGATCGCATCCTTCGACGTTATACCCAGACCAGACAGCAGAACGTTCGGCGGCGGGCACACCCATGCGCGATCGACATCGTCGAACCACTCGCGACGCGAGAGCAACCGCGGGTCCTCGTCGGACACGGAGACCTCCGGTCGCGACGACAACGCGGGGAACGTCTCGTCGCACCGATCCCCACCGTGCACCGCGTGGCAAGCCAGTCGCACCAACGCTGACCCCAGAAACGTGTAGGACAGAGCAGTTTCCCACCACGGAACAACGCACGTGCGCGTCGCCGGGTCGAACTCCTTAACGAAAGCCGCGCAGTACGACGAGCTCAATCGTCCCGTGGTAGCGTACCTCTCGTCGGGCTCGCTAAAGACCGCACTCTTCGCGTCGTTCGGGATCTTGCCGCGCAATATGTCCTCACCGATGGCGAAATTGCTCACGCGACACTCGTCGCTCTTGCCGCTCGCGCTGCGAGCCCACGGTTGCATGATGTACATGATCAGACCGAGGTTGGCGAGTTCGCACGTATCCGATTCGGGATCGTACTCGAACAGCGCTAGATCCGCGGCCTGCGGTCATCGCGTCCGCGGTTGAGAGAGTCGAGTCGTCCCCTCGTGCCGTTTCGATCTCATCTTCCTCGTCGAATCACTCGTCGTCGTCGTCGCGTCGAATCGCTCGTCGTCGATATCGTCCGTCGCGCACCGACATCGCGCTGTACCCTCGCGACGAGTAATGCAGATCGTTGGCGTTCGCGGCGGAAGACGAGGCGACGGTGAACGTCGATCGGAGATTGCGCAGGAGAAAAGCGGGTTCGCACGCGGTGACCGACCACGAGTCGCCCGAGGGAAACAGTTTTGTCACGTCCGAGGACGCGCATCGGTGACCCTCGCCATCGCGCGGATACGAGTCGTGACATCGCATGAACCAGCACATCGACTCGGTGTTCATCCATCGCAGAGTCACGACGATCGCTGCGTCGGCCATGGACTCCTCGCACGAGTAATCGTCGCGAGGGTCAACCTAACGAATTCACACCTCGATCTTCGATGCTACGCACGAATACACGATCGCCAGATCCCACAGTTGAAACAGAAGAACGCGATTGTCGACGTAGGCGTTCGCCTGAGTCTCGTCGAACTGCGTGTACGTGGCCTCGGCGATCTTCGACATCTTCGCGTCGCGCGCCTTAGTGACTCGAAGACGCGACGCGCACGGTCGGGAGATCGCGCGCGATGGAATGCGAAGAGATGATCCGCCGGATTGAACCCGCATAACCGCGCGCCACGTGCGGTGTCGCTCTCGTGCGCGTCGCGATTCTTCGGTCCGTCGATACTGTTGGAATTCGCTGAAAAAGCATCTCCACGCGACCGTGCTCGTTCGTTCGTTCGTTCGTGGCGCTCGAGAGAGAGAGAGAGAGAGAGAGAGAAGGATGGTTGTTTCGAGTCCGCGCATACGACGATATGCTATCTCCGTCAAATCCCACGTATCGCTCAAAGATAACACTATAGACTCGGTGGCGTATCGATAACGAAGAGAGTTATAAAACCGCGACATCGAGAACGGTTCGAATGTTCGAATCAGTCACTCGCTCGACAAGGTTGGTAATCGGACCGAGGGAAAAAAAATACTTCACGCGATGAACGTTTGTCAGTGTTCGACATGCCAGCAGGTTAGTACATCGAACGATTGTACCTCTCGAGATCGATGTTCATACTCGACCGTGTTTTTTTCCGCAACAATAGCGAGCAAAGGCGATCGAGGAAACGTTCGCGTCGGACGCGTTCGATCTGTCCACGGATTCGAGCGACGACGACGAATTGACGCGAACGAGCGATGCTTCGCGAGACGATTCGACGGATCCTCTCGAGCGCAACGACGACGAAATATTGATCGCTGATACAACATCGACGGAATTTCTCGATGACGACAGCAGGGTTACACGCGCGCAGACTCGGTGTCGCTCCGTACTGGAACGAGCATTGCTCTCGCCCGAGCGGTCGTTCGCGCGAACGATTGCGCTTCGAGGATTTGCGCGCTCGATTGTTCGATCTGGCCGAAACGTTCGATTGCGACAATCGTCGAACCGTGTGCGATTTGGCGCGATCGTTAGCCATCGACTACTTCACGCGGTTGTACGATATGTCGTATCGAGAGTATCGCTTCTTCGACGCGGACACGCGACTTCGTGTCGCTCGTTGCCCGTCGTTTTAGCCGCTACGGCCGATGACTCCGTGGTCGCGGGATCGGTTCCGATGTCCGTCTCCGTTGGCTCGTGGTTGAGGAAACGAGCGATCGAGGAATTTTGTCGAGTTCAGTTCTACCGGGTGTACGAGTACCTGCGATGCTACGAATTGCAACGAGTGATCGTTCGCGAGGCGTTCGATCGAGACGACTACGCCAATTATATAGCTGCGCTGTTCTTGCGCGAGAACGAGGAGCGACGGCGACAGCGCGAGGTCGTTCGTTCGAGATGGTCATCGGCGTCGACGAGACTGTCACCGGACGATAACGACGAAGCGACTCTCTGTTGCGCCGTGGCAACGATCGCCAAGGTTCTGCTCTGCGTGCGTCGCATCGAGGAATCGCTGGACGCCGACGTGACAACGGTGCGCGATCGCATCGAGGCGCTTCCGTTGATCTCCGAAGATCCCGTCCGCTCGGCGTTATCGCGCGACGAACGACGCGTCACGTCCATGGATCTGGAGCTGGGAGCTCTCTTGCAACGAAACACGCGACGACGCCGAGCGGACAGGGTCGTTCCATCGTTGAATTGGCCGCGTGGCCCTGTCGCGATACGCGGTATCGCTGGCCAAGGCGCGCACCGTCAACAGCGTGGACGATCGCGGAGACGTGTCGCTCGCAACGGTGACTACCGACACTACAAACGGCTCCGACGCGAACGTTTGGGCCTCTCTCACGTCGGAGAGCTACGATTACATGGCTCTCTATCGAGTAAACGCGCACTACGATCGACGTCGCGTTCGAGGAGACGATGATTTTTACACCGAGTTGTTCGCGAACCTGTATCGCGTCCTGGACGCGGGGAGTATCTTCATCGCACTCTGAAAGATGGAGGATCAAGGGGGCGAGTAATAAACAACAGCTGGACGATCGTAACGATAAATAAAATTGTGTTCTTTTATTTCACGCGCGCAAGTGCTTTTCATTTTTACGCCCCACCCCTCTCCCACGATATTTCAACGATACAACGCTGGTCTAGTTCGACGAAGATCGAATCGTTCAGGAACGCGACGATACGCGCGACAGTACGCGCAGCGTGCCTGCCGAGCCAGACCGGGGCGCTGATGCGCGATGAGCGACGAGCGATGCGCCAATCTGGTTGACCGTTGACGATCGTGTGAGCCGGTATTTTCACGGATCGGCACATGATTCGTAGCGCCAGACTCGTGTAACTGTACATCACCGTCAGAAGGAACGATCGGATCTTGGCGTACGTGTGGTTCGGCATGTTAACGGAGGATGCGAGAAATCTCGGTCCGTGCAACATGACGCATCGGTACAAAGCCTCGTCGTGTAACGACATGACGTTGCGACGCGCGGTCTCGTCGGTGCTTAGTTACTCGTAAAAACGCAGCGACGCTCTGTTCAGCACGGCTATCAGCACGCACGCTTCGCTGTCTTCGGACGGCGGTATGTCGACGAGGACGATCTCGCGGTCGTTCGGACGCGACGTCGTTTCGGACGACGGCGTGTCGACGTCTTCTGACGACGGCGTGTCGACGGCTTCGAACGACGGTGTGTCGACTAGGATAATCCTGTGGTCGTTCGAACGCGACGTCGTTTCGAACGACGGCGTGTCGACGGTTTCGGACGACGGCGTGTCAACGAGGATGATCCTGTGGTCGTTCGGACGCGACGTCGTTTCGAACAATGGCGCGTTGACGAAGACCTTTTCGTACTCGTTCGGATACGATGTCGCCGCGATCGCGAGTTTCGAGCTCGTCGAATCGATGACGCTGTTTGTTCGAACCGTGAACGATCTCATTGAATTCATAGTTTCACTGGACTCGGATTCGCTTCTTACGGATGACAAGACGGACAGTGATTTCGATACGATCAGCAATGGTCGATTATTCGTTTGATCTTCGTCCTCGGCGTCGATCGAGTATGTCGTCCCATCGACGATCACGAGCGATGAATCGTGAGCTGGTTCCTCGTCATCGGTCGAATCGTCGTTATCGCTCGCGTTCGATTCGTAGTTTATTGCGTTGTTGCATTCAGATTTCTCGTTCGACGGTGATATTCGTCGCAGCGATCGGATCGCGTGACAAGCGTCGTGATGTATCGTGCCACGTACGCAGCCGAGCGATCACCGAGCTCGGATCGCCAAAGATAGATCAACAGAGCGGTTAGTCCGCCCAGCATAACGAAGAAGCAAACGATGCCCGTTTGATACCACACGTTCCAATCAACGACCATGGCGTTATCGTCGATGCTATGTGATATCGGTTAACGGATTTGCGCGGTGCTTATTCTTCAGAGCGCGAATTATAGAAAACAGTCAGCCAGATCGACGGTGCGCGCTCTAAACGTGAGGAAACTCGCGCGAGAATTCGCATTGGTATCGGACTTTGAGAATACGAACGACGTCGCGGTGTTGACTTCGCGATCGATCTTAGCACCTAGAGTGTAGTGAGCGAACATTAATTCAGCCAAGGTTCGTTCGGTGGTCACCGTGCTCAACGAATCATAGACCAGACGCTCGATATTCAGAATGACCGCCAATATCGAAAACACTCGCCGATCCACGTTCGAGCAGTAACCCGCGTACAAAGAATCGACCGTGTCCGTCGCGAACGGCACGACGGTATCGTTGACCGTTATTCGATGATCCGGTATTCCTTCGGCGGCGATCAGACATTTCTCGAGAATACGCTCGTCACAGCAGATGTACAATTCTCCCGATTGAGGGTCGAACAGGGCACCGAACGAAACGATTCCGTAGCCACCGCTGTCGATTTCCGTGGGTACGATGTGCGACACGCTATTGACTATGTCGTAAAAATACGAAAAATACAGAGAGACGCACGACAAGATATGACCGATGAGGGGGGCGCGAGCAGCGATGTTACAAGTGCGAGTGCTTTCGCACGTGTCGCGAGGATCCGTGCATCTGTACGATGGTGTCGTTACGTCGTCGCACTCGAACCGCGTCGATTCGTCGCGATCTGGTGCGAATGTAAATCGGAGCACCTCCTCCACAAAGATCACTCGTGACAACAATTGCCGGTCGTAATCGTCAAGCGCGCTGTACACCACGCGCGTTTGACACAATATTCGATCGATCGGTGGTCACCGATACGCGATCGATCGGCACTTGCCCGGAACGAAACGGTGGCGCATTCTTCGTCTCCATTGCTCATCTCTTGTCGCAGTCGTCATCACATCGGTCTTATCGTCCTACGATCGTTGTCTTATCTTGGTGCAGCGAGAAAATGCGTTCGCGTATTGTGCGATGAATGAGGCGAAGTGAACGATGAACAATTAATATTAAAAAATTGTCTATTTTTATCTCACCTCCTAGTTCACAAGGATCGACGAATTGTTTCGGCGGTGCGCGTTGACGCGCGTGATCGAAGTGCCCATTTTGAGAAACCGAATCGCAATTGCGATGGCGAGTCGATCGACCGAACTACACATCGATCGATCCGTACGCCGCATCAAGATAGCAATAACCGTCAATGCCGTATTCGTTGCGGCACCGTTGTTCCTCGCGACTGCTTTTCTCCAATCGACCGCCGATTTATCGATCGATCGAGCGAACGTCGCAACGTTCTCTGGGATGTGTTGGAAATCGCGAAGAACGATGAATCGATTCTGGACGAAATCGCGACGATACAAATTGTACGATAGCGGGGAGATTTCGCGATTGTTGAACGATATCGATTGCGAGAAGCGCGACGATGCGAGTGTTCTCGAAGGAGGCGGATTCGACGTTGCACCGGTGCGAATGGCAACGAAACAGTGAGGCCGTCGTCGCTGTCGCGCCTCCCGTCGTTCGTGCTCACATCGCGAAAATAGTCGATCCAGCGACCACTGGATGGCCATGGAGTTTCGTATTGTTCGTTTTTTTTTGTTACGACAACATACGCATCTGGGCTGTATCGTCGCACTCATCCGAAGAATACGCACTCGTCGTCCGACGTGGAAAACGACGCTTTATCGTACGAATAAGATCGCGAATGATTCGAGCGACAAAGGTGCAGTGAAAGTTCGTACTTGCTTCTCCGTTGTCGCGACGAGAAAGAAACGGTACACTCGCGCCTGTTATTATTATCTTTGTGTATCTTTATTATGGAATATTTTCGCATCGCGGGGACGAAAACCGATCGCATAGCGTCGCGTATTCCGCGAATCGTTACGGGACCACGGTCAGTCGCACGGAAGCAGCGTTTCGTTTGAGCCATCGAGTCCAGGTGGCTGCGATCGAGCGAGTCGATGACGAGTCGTCGAACAGCGAGTCCATGGCGCCACGATCGTTGTTCGCTGCTCGTTTCAACCAGGTCACGTATGCTCGTTGCAGCGTACGATCGAGTTCGGCGGCGGTCGTGTACGTGCGTTTGTGTTCAACGTTTTGTTCAACGGATCGTCGATACTGCCACGTTTGAATCCCTCCACCGATTGTACGAAATAAACAGCGAGTCGTCTAACGATCTTGTAGTAATTCAATCGATCGCGATCCGAGCGAAAATCCCGCAATAGACAAAATTTGGTCACGTTCGGATCCTCAACGTCCAACGCGAACACGTAGTGCACGCGATCACCCGAACTGTACCGTTCGAACCGTACCGTTCGATCGTGGCTTGAATGAAACTGTCCGTAGTACAGCGCACGGTTCACCAAGAACGTGTAATCGTACTGCCAACTGTTGTAGCCCACGAGAATGCACGCCACGCGAGCGGCGTCCGGCGGATCGTCCAATCTGTACAGATCGACGAAGAACTCGTTGTTCAACAGCATCTCCAGCGCGTTGAGCAGAAGCACTCGTTCGTCCCGATAAAACAGCACCGTCGCGCGCGACATGCCACATTGAGCGCGCAACGCGCGCTGCACTTGTTGTTCTCGATCGTTCGTTTCTTCCTGCGTGGTCAACGGAACGTACGCCAGTAGTATCAGTGTCACGGTGGTCTCGTCCATGCCACCACCGACTATGACGCCGATATCGTTGAGCAAACGATTCGCATCGTCGCCGAACCGTCTCTGATGAACGGTCACGGCTATGGACGCTAGATGCTGATCCTCCTCCACACCGCGAGCAAGGTGCTATCCATGCACGCGATCGTCTTGATGTCGTAACTCACCACCGGCAGCGTGCTCAGTGGATCGTGCGGCAATTGATTTTGGCGCACCTCGAGAGCGTTCAGTTTCGCTATGTATTGCAGAGACTCGGCGGTCGCTCCGTCGTTCACTCGGCACCACACACCCATTTCGAACACGCGGTGCAGATCGATAGTTTCGGTTTCCGCGCACTCCTCATCCTCCGTCTCGTCGTTGGTTCGTTTAGCATCGTCTTCCGTTTCGCAGTCGTATTCTCGAAAGCGTTCTTCGTCGCGATCGTCGCTCGCGCCGCGCGCTCGTCGTTTACGAAAGTACGACGCTAGAGCCACTTCAAAACACGTGGACTCGGTCGCGAACAACGAGTATTTACAAGTTTACGCGTGCGCGTTGTCTCGCAGGTAACGAAGAGCTACGTCTCGCGACCTGTACGAATCGAAACGAAATTCGCACAGATCAGCATCCTTCACCGTCCATAGCACACGGTCACTGTTTCTCACGAGAGTGCACACATTGGAGCATATCGTCGTTGTCACCGTTCCGCAACGAGACATCATCAATCGACATTTTAGCTGTCTGCGCAAATTGGACAGGTGCGTTACGGGACCACGGTCAGTCGCACGGAAGCAGCGTTTCGTTTGAGCCATCGAGTCCAGGTGGCTGCGATCGAGCGAGTCGATGACGAGTCGTCGAACAGCGAGTCCATGGCGCCACGATCGTTGTTCGCTGCTCGTTTCAACCAGGTCACGTATGCTCGTTGCAGCGTACGATCGAGTTCGGCGGCGGTCGTGTACGTGCGTTTGTGTTCAACGTTTTGTTCAACGGATCGTCGATACTGCCGCGTTTGAATCCCTCCACCGATTGTACGAAATAAACAGCGAGTCGTCTAACGATCTTGTTGTAATTCAATCGATCGCAATCCGAGCGAAAATCCCGCAATAGACAAAATTTGGTCACGTTCGGATCCTCAACGTCCAACGCGAACACGTAGTGCACGCGATCACCCGAACTGTACCGTTCGAACCGTACCGTTCGATCGTGGCTTGAATGAAACTGGCTTCCGATCCGACCACACTGCGCGGATTGAGCGCCAGATTGAAAGCGAACGCTTTGACGCCGTGCGACGCGTAGTAACGATTCAGCGACGCGAACATCGCTACGAAAAACGCCACTTGATCCTCGATCACTAGTCGGCAACGAGCCACCTCGGGACGCGTCGCGAGAATACCCGCGACATTGCGCTGCAACATGTTCACCGTACGTTTGACGAATTCCTGGGCGTTTTTCTCGAATCCTTTGGTGACAAAACGGCCTCGCGCGAGCTTCAGCGTTTTCCAGTATTTCTTCTTGCCCATTATGCTGCACATTTCCACGCCCGAATCCTCCAAATCGATAGCGATCAGTGGGCAATTGTAGCGTCGAAACGTTCGATTGATCAGACGCACTATCAGCGTCTCGTACTTTCGTTGCTGATCAGCGTCTATGGCGTTGAATTTTGGTCCTTTGTTGAGATCCGAGACATCGTCCGCTCCTTCGAGCGACGATTCGCACAGCGTCGACACGCACAGGATGAGCCCGTCCGTACCGCGGCATATCACGTCGCATCGAATCTCGCGACGCGACAACGCGACACCGTCATCATCACCGTTGTCGCCATTAACCATGCGAATAACCGATACCGGGGAACACGCAACAACCGCGGGTAACGCCACTTCGCATATCCAGGCGGTTTCGTGAAAGGTCTTTCGCGACAACAGGGTCACGGCGGCGGCCACTTGCGGCGAATATACCACGCTGCGTCTGTAATTCAGGTATCCGTACATAGAATTGGCGACCACTTTGAATATTTTCTCCTTGCAGCCGAACACACGTCGCTGAAACACGTCGTCTGTAGCGCGCATCTTGACTTTGTAGCGCTTTCGCATACGCAGATAGTGACTCCACAGGGAACATATTATAGGCCGGTCGTCGTTCACCGTGGCGCTTCGACGCACCACGAAAATCCGTCGTCGCGTCGGATCGACGCTGGACTCGATCATTTCGCGCGCGTTCGAGAACTCGATGCCTTCGTACCATCCGCCATGACGTCGAACGACCACCGCTGCGAGCGAGTTTCGACCGCGAATCGTGTAACGCGACATATCATCCTCGGCCATCACGTCGTTGTCCGTGGACTCGATCAGCAGTTGACCGGTGCTTTTACGCGATGAAGAGTTCGCTGGTTCGTAGTCGAAGCATCTCACCAATCCGTCACGTATGGTTCGATCCAACAGAGTCTCGTCGTCGCCGTGAATCTCCAATAGATGATCGCAGGTCAACACGTAAACCGTCTTCGTTGACAGTTCGTATTGGCATCCGATCGACAGGTAGAACGATGCGAAGTCGATACAAATCGGTCTCCTGCAACAGGACAAGATCGAACGTTCAAACGACGATCGTCGCGCGTTCGTCGTCCTTCTCGATCGGACACTCACGAGTAATGATTGGGCGCTGCCGAATTGATGCCTCCGATGTACACCTTGTCGTCGTCGATGCGCATCAGTCGCAATTGATCGTACACCGGTGGCAACGCTGTACGACCGGTCCTTGTTGACAGCGTTGCATCGTTGGTCACTCCTTTCTCATCGTCGCTATCGCGCGAACGTTTACCGCGAAACCATCGACTGACCTCCCGCGGTGAGCAAGGCGCGACCAGTGACCTTTCGTCGCCGTTGCATCCGCAGTTCGCCGACGGCATCGCGAACAACGAGTGATCGTTGCACCGAAATGGCAGTACAACAATGGTGCGTTGCAGAGCACGCACCGCGAAGGCGTTCGGCAAAAGTCAGCTGTTGCCCGAGTGCGACGAATCGAGTAGCGTGGCGTAAAAATGTCGCGAGTTCAGAGCTATCGTCGGTAAAAACGATAGATTTTGCATCAGATGGTACACCGCGGTGCAATCTTGCAGATTGTACAGTGCCACGCGCAACATGTTAACGCCGCGATCGATATCGAGCGTGTCGAAAATCGAGCCGGAATCGAACATTTCGCTGCCACCGTCGCGATCAAAGTACAATTGACGAATCATCACCGCGTCAAAGTTCATCTTTTCGCGCCGAGAATGTTCCGTCAAAGAACGTTCAGCCGCCTCGTTGGCGCCGAAGTACCTTGAAACGTTCTTCAGCGCGATCGAGCCCACTTGTGCGAGATATCGCGCCTTCACGTGCAGCATCAGATCGAAACTCACTTGGGTCGCGGCGATTCTCGGCTCGCGATGCATCGTAAGTGCTCGAAACGCGTGATCGTAGAGTCCGTAGTACAGCGCACGGTTCACCAAGAACGTGTAATCGTACTGCCAACTGTTGTAGCCCACGAGAATGCACGCCACGCGAGCGGCGTCCGTCGGATCGTCCAATCTGTACAGATCGACGAAGAACTCGTTGTTCAACAGCATCTCCAGCGCGTTGAGCAGAAGCGCTCGTTCGTCCCGATAAAACAGCACCGTCGCGCGCGACATGCCACATTGAGCGCGCAACGCGCGCTGCACTTGTTGTTCTCGATCGTTCGTTTCTTCCTGCGTGGTCAACGGAACGTACGCCAGTAGTATCAGTGTCACGGTGGTCTCGTCCATGCCACCACCGACTATGACGCCGATATCGTTGAGCAAACGATTCGCATCGTCGCCGAACCGTCTCTGATGAACGGTCACAGCTATGGACGCTAGATGCTGATCCTCCTCCACACCGCGAGGCAAGGTGCTATCCATGCACGCGATCGTCTTGATGTCGTAACTCACCACCGGCAGCGTGCTCAGTGGATCGTGCGGCAATTGATTTTGGCGCACCTCGAGAGCGTTCAGTTTTGCTATGTATTGCAGAGACTCGGCTGTCGCTCCGTCGTTCACTCGGCACCACACACCCATTTCGAACACGCGGTGCAGATCGATAGTTTCGGTTTCCGCGCACTCCTCATCCTCCGTCTCGTCGTCGGTTCGTTTAGCGTCGTCTTCCGTTTCGCAGTCGTATTCTCGAAAGCGTTCTTCGTCGCGATCGTCGCTCGCGCCGCGCGCTCGTCGTTTACGAAAGTACGACGCTAGAACCACTTCAAAACACGTGGACTCGGTCGCGAACAACGAGTATTTACAAGTTTACGCGTGCGCGTTGTCTCGCAGGTAACGAAGAGCTACGTCTCGCGACCTGTACGAATCGAAACGAAATTCGCACAGATCAGCATCCTTCACCGTCCACAGCACACGGTCACTGTTTCTCACGAGAGTGCACACATTGGAGCATATCGTCGTTGTCACCGTTCCGCAACGAGACATCATCAATCGACATTTTAGCCGTCTGCGCAAATTGGACAGGCGCTCGCGTTGCACCGCCGCGTACAGAATCGGTGTCCACGGTAGGAAAATAGTCGAACGTGTGCACAAAAGTCGCGTCAGACCACCGGAGCACGATACTTCCGTATATTCCAGTGCGTCGACAGCGAGCACGTTTCGGTAACGTCCTTCCTCCGCGACGAACGATCGGTCGCTTTCCTCCCGCGGATCATCGGCTTGGTTGTGCTCTTCAGTGTCGCGACAGCCGCTCTGGTGAATAGTGGTCGACGCGGCATTGCGAACCAAATCGAAGAAGCCGGTTGTGCCGGGGGGGGGGGGGGTTAGTGCATCGCCAACGGACATATCACTCGCGACAGTAACAACGTCAACAACGCTCATGATCGCGTTGTTGACGTTGTTACTGTCGAGCGTTGTTTGCACCATGACTCGTCACCCATCGCGCGTTATATACCAATCGCTCGCTGACGTCGGGGCGAACGGAAGAATGCCGCTCGCGACCGATTCGCCGGATGAATGTCCGCACCGACACTGCGTGATAGAATACGTGCGAGCGCAGGGACTGCCCGATCTATTCTGGCAACGTCTCGAGACGTTCTCACCGATCGCGAAACTATAAAGAGATTGTTACTCGGTTGCAAACATCGTTTTGCCGTTCTCACACCGAGCGATCCCGGACTGCGCGATTTGGAGCGAATCAATGTGAACGCGCGTTCGAATTTAGGATATCCTGGTTTCAATGACGCGTACCTTGCACGGAACTTAGCGAACGACTGGAATCTGTATCTGTTGGATGACAAGGGAGACAAACCGTACCGAACGGTGTATCGCGTGCTCGACGAGACTGTACGAGTTCGATTGTTGGCCGACGCCTTTCACTTGTCGTTCGACACTTAGTTGGCGTTGTATCGCGCGCCCGCGAAGACGATCGAAAATCGAGGGGTATCGACTTGCGACGACGAAGTTGCTGATGTGATTCAGCAGTGGACGTCCGCATCGTCGATGCACGGTAACAAATCGATCAACGAGGAGTACTATGCGACGTAGTGCCACAGTCGCGAAGGTGCGATGGCTAACGGTGCGGATACGAAGCGAGAATTCGTTCTGGATCTGGACGTCGAGGTTTCGAGAGAAGTGGCCCTGGGACTGTACGCGTTGACGTCTCCAACTGGACGATCTATCCGGTTGAACGCTTTGGCCGAGTGGTAAGTGCGAGTCGACGAAGTGTCCGATCGGTCGCTGCGCGCACTGGTCGTCGACGAGATCGACGGCCGTCGTCGCGACCGTCGATCCTTTCTCGGGTCACCGGTTCGATCCGGTCAATGGCGCATCGAAACTCTGCAATCGAAATTGTAACGAGGAGTTTTTACCCCCGTTACTATCGTGTGACGGCGACCACCGATCGTCACACGATCGCGAGAAATCATCGCTAAGCGCCCGGCAACACCTATGCCGCGGCAACCCGCCAGACCGCCGGAAAAAGCCGAATTCTGCAAAGCGGTCGGGGAAGATCGATCCTCCCCAGAAAGGGGTAATTCGCGAAAATCGCATGCGCGACTTTCCGGGAAATCGGGGGGAACTAATCCCCCGATTATCGGCCACTGATCGTCGAGAGGAATTTAGAGTATAAAACCCGCTCTCGACGACAGATCGAGGCAGACCGTAAGAGACAGTGAGTCCACTAGATCAGTTACCAAGGAGAGCTCCAGCGAGAATCGTGAAGAGAAGTCGACGAGAAGGCAAGGTATCCGCCGGTGAGTAAAGCTTCCACACCGTACCGAACCACCGGGAAATTTTACAAGACCCGGCAGCCGAGCCTCGTCGGCCGACCAGGCATCGCGACTTTACCGTACTTGTCCGTCTGTGTCGGCAGCAGTTAGCCACCGGCACAGAATATTTCTAAGTATCTGTTCGCGAATTTATCGTATTCGTCCGTCTGTATCGGCAGCAGTTAGCCACCGGCACAGAATATTTATAAGTATTTTTGCGCGGAACATAAGTGCTCGTCCGTCTATGTCGGCAGCAGTTAGCCACCGACACAGAATATTTCTAAGTATCTGTTTCCGACTAAACGGCAGTGCGTCGCCGTTCCGCGATTCATAAGTGCTCGTCCGTCTGCGTCGGTAGCAATTAGCCACCGACGTAGATTAATTTCTAAATTCCTGTGCGCGAGGATAAGTGTTCGTCCGTCTGCATCGGCAGCCGTTGGCCACCGACGTAGAATATTTCCGAAGCATCGGTTCGCGGAATTATCAGTGCTTGTCCGACTTTGTGACCGTGGTACGCTGCCCGGAATAAACCACCTCCGGCTTATCCAAAGAACAGCTGGCGTAAGTCGCCCTCAATAGGACTCGTTGCCGAGGACGTCGGACCGCCAAGAGGCCGCGGAACATCCCCTCTGATCCCGCGGATAGAGGACCACCCTTGCAGTTACGCAGGAATCACGGGCACCAAGGAACGGACATCGCCGACGCCACACCGGGACAGCGAGCCGCCCACATACACTTATATATATATATATATTATATAGCATCGAACGTCTTTTAAATAAACGGGGCGCCTTGCGGGACGCACCCAACTTGTTAATACAGAAACGCTGAACACACATTTCTTCCGAGAAGCTACCTTGGATTAGCCCTTCACCCGAGTAACGCACTGACGCGGCGGCGAGCGAGGCGTCGCGGAAGCGGTGAGCTGGACGCGACGGTGGGGCGACCGATCGCACTGAACCCCGCGGGCATTACCGTTACAAAATTCTTCAAGTTCTTCGATCAGCGACGACTGTCGAATCACGTGTACTCGCTGCGCAGGATTGCGCTCAACGAGTTGGCCGCGTATTTCGGATTCGGCAATCACACGCACGGCGAGGTGCTCGGTCGCGATCACACGTTCATTCGTTCGCTTCGGTCGAAGCAGTGGACGATGACGTAAATTTTCCGTCGTACGTAAGATTGAGCGCGAGTTTCCGTATTCTGTTGGATGCTACGTTCGCTCTAGTGAACATGTGGCGACTCGTGCCACATCTCGCGTCGCGAACGCTGGCTACGCTCGAGCGATCGCCCGATGTGCGATATCGCTCGATGGAACATTTGATGCGCGAATTGGCGCAATGGCGATCGTTGCTCGATACATTTCCTAGGAACGGTTCGGCGTAACGCCGACGCGGAATTCATTCGAGCGCGACGGTGGACACTCTAGACTAAAGCGACTGCTGCGGCGTTCGTGGCGACGCTACTCGCCTCGTCACTGCTAACCGAACCGACCGGACATTCGCGTAGCGCGCTCGATCGCTATTCGGTGTCGTCGATTACGCATAAACTACCGATCTGCGGCAAGACGCGTACCATCGTCTTCATCGCCGAACTCATTAGAATCTGCGACACAAAGAAGAGATGCAGCGCCAGAACGAACACCAGCGTCCGTCTCAGCCACGGATTATCCATCGCGATACTTATCGTCGCTCATATCTTACGATGCGTTTGAGCGCGACGAATGCGCGTACATTTAATCGCGCGAGCAAAATCGAACGGAGTTCTTGCCGATTCGAGCTTTGAATCGGCGTTTCTACGAACGGACGAAGACAACGCGACCGAAAAAAAACGCTAATCGTTAACGCAGTGACATTACGCACCGAGATAAAATCGTCGAGTCGAGTCGAGGCTTCATGACCGCGATTGCCGGTTTGACCACCTCAGTGTTCGTTGTCGTCACGTTGCTGTCGTCGACACTGGCGAACGATCTCGTTCGCGTGTTGCCGCAAAATCAGCGAGAGTCATCGGTCGAACGCCGAGACGTTTCGAACGTTGAGTCGCGATCGGCGATGGATCTCGACGATGCAAACTTCGTCGACTCGAAACGGTGTTCGGTGGATGCGAACGACTGTCGTCGCCATCTCAGACCGCACGGCATACCAGAGTCTCTCTGGCGGTACTTGCAACGTTACGGAATAACGAATCGACCGGCCGTCGAGAGACTGTTGCTCAATTGCGCGCATCGCTACATCGTTCTCACGCCGACCGATTCGCATGCGCGGCGCTTGTTGAATCGTACGGCGAATTCGCGTCGGACCATCGATGACAGCGGAAGCGTGTTCGGATGGAGGAATCTGGCCGAAAATTGGCGTTTGTATCTTGTGTACGATCGGACCGGGTTGGATTTCAACGATGTTGGTGCCAGAAAATACCCAGTGTATCCGGTGACGGACGAGACGAAGCGCGTGCAATTGTTGAGCGATGCTTTTCACTTGGCTTTCGATCGGTGGTTAGCACGAGGTCCCGGATCGGACGAACGAACGTCCGATCCGGGACCCGGATGCATAAGTTTTTTCCGGTTTTTTTGTACCAAAAAAACCGGAAAAAACTTATGCATACACCTGGTAAGTACGAGTGATTCACTTTACGCAAGACCTCGGTCACTTCGATCATATTCTGTCGCAGAGTATGTCGAGCGTGTACAAGAATCGCACCGTCGCACGACAGACAGATCTCCATTCGACTGTGCGGCAATCGATCAGTAGTAGATCGTGATTGTCCGGATCCAAACGTACGTACGGAACCGGAAATCTCGCCACTTAGATCCACGCATCTCGTTACGTTGCGACATTGTTCGCGATCCAGCGCGAACGACCACGAGGATTGGAAA